>NW_020451298.1:208931-219894 GCF_003343035.1 Apteryx rowi
CCTCCTGCCCGGGCCCGGCGGCTAACTGCTGAGGCGCTGCCCACGTGACCGCGAGCCCCCCCTCCCCCCGCGCGGCGGACGCGCTGCCGTCACGCGCCCGCTCCCTCCCCCCGCTCAACGTGGGAGCGCCGGGAAAGGGGTAAGCGGAGCAGAGGCGGCTGCGGAGGAGGAGGCGGAGTGGAGCGAC
Organism: Apteryx rowi; assembly: GCF_003343035.1. NCBI lineage: Eukaryota > Metazoa > Chordata > Aves > Apterygiformes > Apterygidae > Apteryx > Apteryx rowi. The sequence goes on from NW_020451298.1 coordinate 209,119, forward strand.
GGAAGCCGGGAGGGATCAGAGCGCGGGAGAGCCGGGGCCGGGAACGGCCGGGGGGGATCCGGACGTCGCAGCGGGGAGGGGGGAGCTGAGTCTCGTGGTGAAGGAGGGAGCAGGGGCAGGGCGTGAGGAGAAGGGGCCGGGGGCGAGCCCGGGCGGCGCGGCGGGGCGGGGCCGGCCGCGCTGCGCGTGGCGGACAAGTGGCAAGGAGCGCGGCTGCCCCCCCCACCAGAGTTCGCGCCCGGCCCCGCCCCGCCCGCCGCGGAGCGCGCGAGCAGCTGTTGGCCGTTGGGCAGCCGTTGGGCGGCCGCGGGGCGGGGGGTATTCCTCAGGGAAGCATCGCCGCCGGGACGCGTCGGGTTTGGAGGGGAGATGCCCCACGGTGACGGGCCTCTTGCAACGGCTCTGCGTGACGGCTCGCAGAGGTGTGGCGTAACGGCAGGCACGCTGCGGTAGTGGTGCCGGAGGTGCCCGCCAGCGGGCGCCACGCGTGATCGCGAGCCACGGCCCCGCCGCGCAGCGGATGGGGCTGCTGGAGTCCTTGAGTGGCCTCCGGCAACGACAAGCATGAGTCAGAAGCTCACGGCAGCCTTACTTACCCGACCCGCTCCTGCAGTACCTCCCGAGTCCTGGTCTCTCTGCCTTTTAGTTTGTTTAGGATTCCTCTATTGTCGTTTCCTCCTTTAAATTACCGAGGTGTTAATCCCAAGTGGGAGGGGATTGGATTAAAAAGAAGGGAGGAACTAATTCTGTGAAGTCCTGTTCTTCTCCATATACTTTTAACTCTAGTGATGATCAGTAAGGGAGGGAACTCGTGCCAGCCCCTGCAAGGGACAGATGAAGCAGCCTGAACAGCCTTTGCTTGTGTAGGAAGGAACAGAGACTTGAAAAGGACTTCAAGGTTTTGTTCCCCAGCTCACTACCACTTCGTTTGCAACTGGGCTTCCTGCCATACATTGTTCTTGGTCCTAGACTTGATGCAATTGTCATTATTTAAAGTGTTTTCCTGCTCTTCCAACCAGACACTCAAAAACATCCTTCATTAAATTTGTCTCGGATGTATTTGTCCAGTTCATAGCAGTTCTCTAGTATCCTTCTGATTGAGCGTTTTTTTTCTGTTATCACATATCCCAGACATCTGAAAGAGAAATTATTTTGGGTTATGTTCTATGACATCACCTATTACAGTGGCTTCTTTTCCATGCCTGGTTCTTGTCCTTCAATATGTTCTTTATTTTCTGCTTCTCTGTATATAGGCTATAATATTTTTTATAGATAGATTGAGCCGGTTTCTAGAAATGCCTCCATGGTATTCTTACCTTTTTTAAGGAAAAGTAATTTGAAGTCAATGAAAAGCTTAGATAGAAAAACTGCAGCTGAACACTATGTAGGCTCTAACCCTGATTATCTTTTAATTAGTTGGTATTCTATTATGTTTTCTTTCGTATCAGATCCTTGCTCTTTCAGAGAGCTGATGGCATTAATTCAGTATATTGATATATTAAAAAATGAGATCTAGGAAAGCTGGTTCACATTTCTGTAAATAACTCTTATAGCAAAGTTTTTTTTTTTCTTTTCCTCCCCCCAAAGTATGTGTATGCATTCATGCTTGTGCACTAGAATTAAAAAGCTTAGTGCTAAAGCTAGTCACATGTTTTCGTAATTGAGAATAAAGTTTTCTAGACTAAAATTCTATACAGAATGAACAGATAATGAATTTTGTACCTAAATATTTGCAGGGTTAAATGGAGTTCATGTGCTTCAAAGATCAAGGCTGCTGTGCTTTTGCAACATTGTAAGCTTTCAATAAGTGTAGCATAGTATAAAATATCTCAAATAATAAAAAAGATAATAAAACTTTTTCTGTGCTACTATCAAAAATACAAATGAAACTAGTTGATTGTAAAAACATTGCAAGTGAAGAGATGTGAAGCAGTTTGTGGCAAATTCAGTTAAAAGTGCTATGTGGGATAATTTATTAAAAAATCTTTTTTTTCAATAATTTACTGAATCTTCAGGCCCTCTCTTCTAGGAGTAGCTGTAGAGATATTTATGATCTTTCTGATACTTCTCTTTCTCCTAAAATTTTAAAGCACTCTTCTGCTGTTTCGGTGCAACTGTATTGAAGATGTAGTCATGCTGGAGCTAATTAATCTATAGCTGAAGATTTGTCCCAGTGTGGATTAATAATATATTGAGTTTTTAATTTGCAGGTTTCTCTGTAGTAAATTTTAAGGATGTATCATTGTTCAGTTAGGAAAAAAATGGCAATTAATTGTCAACAGAAGATGCTTGGAAGACATCCTTCAGGGATTTTCAGGTTAAATTAGCAAAATAATTGCTCTAAGAAACTTTGGAACTAGACTTGTTTTTCCAATATGCAGTTTTGCAACTGAATCCAGCAGATGCATTTCTTAAAAATGTTACAGTTTTAACTACTGTGATTGCCAGATTTCTCATAGTCTTTCGTTCTTTTACTTTAACAATCGTAAACTCTTCCGTATAACTTTTATTTGGTTGCTGAAAGAAATTTGCTCCCTAAATTTCTGGGAAATGACTATACACAGTGTATAGTAGTGGGTGATATCCAGATCCTTAAGAATAATATTTGAATAATGGTGAACAATAATTTTAAGATTCAAATAGGTTTCACGGTTGGAATTTTGTGTTGAGATATTTATAAGTTGTCCAGTGTGCCACAGATTCCAACTATTTCTGGAATACTTGGATCTTACGGTTTGCTTTTAGTTCAACGATATGTTTTCATTTTAAAAATAACACTGTATTTGAAGTGACCTGCACTGTGTGATTATAAGATCTTTCTGGACCAATGATATCTACTTACAGTTCTAATTAGTGGCCAAAACCTACATTTTTCTATTGATACTATTTATAGAATTTTATGAGTTGTCCCCTCACCGAACACTTGGCAAGAGCAAACAAATCCTAATTGCTGTGTGTTAGAATTTTTTCTGTTGAAAAAATATTTTCACGCTTGAAAATGACTCTTCTAAATTCTAGAACCAAGTTCAGTTGAAAATATATATTTTAATGTACATATGGTATGAATTATAAAGATTAGATAAGCTGAAAACCAAAAATTCCAATTATAATCTTAAAACCAGTATCAATCATTGCAGAATTAACATCTTTGGTTTTATAAAAGTTTGGGGTTCTTTTGTTTGTTTTTCAACTGAAATTATTTAGTCTTCTCTAAAAGTGAGCAATATGATTCTATTCATCTATTAAGTGAAAAATATCAATTGGTGTCATCTGAAATGTACACTGCAAACCCTGAAGTGCTGGAAAAAACATATTAAATTGTATATATAGTATACTGCTCTCTTTATCAAAAGGTATTTAATATTTTAACTGGTATTTTCCTGAGCTATTATATTTAGTCTTAGATAGAAGGGAGAATGACCCCTTGGATACCCTGTCTCTTGCTTTGTGAAATAGTTGATAGTTTATTCCAGAAATTAATCCACAAATACTAAAATAACAGCAACTTTTGCTCTCTAATGTAACGAGATTCTTGGGTGCTTTTTCTTTTCATTTTTTTCAGTAAAATTATTAATTATGTATTCCTCAAAGGCTTACTTAGGCTTACTTTTAGCTGTTTTGTATATTCCTATATATTATGATTGAAATGAAATATATGTGATAATTGATGGACTTGTCACAAATGCCAGACTCAAAATCAATATGGTGGCAAATGGCTTTTACTTTGAATATACTGGGTATGCTCTTAGCAAGTCCCACAGTGACCTCTAATGTTCAAGGATAAAACTTGACTTGTTAAAGTTATTTTTAAAGGCACAGTTTTGTATATTATTATGACTGAAGATGATAGTCTAATATTTGTATGTCTAGTTTAATAATATGACATAGACAGTAGATAGTAACTGCTCCATGAAATCTTATTAAACTTCTTGGGATTATTATGTTTGGGAGTTAATTCTAATTCCCACTTATCTGAGCAAGTATACACAAAACCTTATTTAGAATAGTCATGGGAGAACCAGTTATTTCTGTAAAGTACATGGCAAATGTCTTTCAAATACTAAATACCTTTATATACTAAACTTTCTTGTTCCAAATTGAAATGCATAATCTTTTAAAAAAAGTTTGTTTCTGAAGTTGAGTTGGATGTTTTTATTCTCCTTATGGCACTTATTCAATGTGTTATATGAATATTAAGCTTATATATTTCTGTTAAAACTGTATATTCACATTTTTTTTAACTAAGTTTGGCCCTGACAAACCACAACTAACTGAAGTGACAATTTCATGGTACTTGACAGAATGCAGAGCATTGACTAGATAAATGTGCAAATGGATTAACAATCAAAGATCGCCCTATTGTTTACTGTAAATATCATTTACAAATTTAATGCATTGAGAAGCAACACCTCATTTACACACTCTGCCTGAGGCCAAAACACAGAAGCAGCTGGTAGTTGTAAAGGGCACTTCAAACTAATTTATAAGATTAACTTATTTTGCATGTGTTGAATCATTAAGCTGAAAGGCAACACAGAACAATCAGGTGCAAGAAGATAAATACTTGTTATGCTGTTCACTTAAGTGTGTTCCAAAATTGAAGTAACTTAGTACTTTCCTTTAGGATATATGTGCATGATTATTTTTAGGTTATTTGAACATAGAGAAACATGAATAAAAATAGTAATTGTTAGAACAACTCGTACTCTGCCAGTTGCCTGTTGAAGACTACTCAAAGACATTACATCTAAACCTTAAGTGCTCTAAAAAGATCTAATCTATAAAAAGATTCTGATCATTTTTCATATCTCAATACCTATCGGAAAGGGATCATTTTGCTTTTCTCTTTTTTGATTGCTTACCTGTGTTAAAAACAAATCCTGAATAACTTTGTCAGAATTGAGAGGTGACTGATTACTCTCCTCTCTGAACTACTTATTAATTTAATTGCTGAGAGTAACCTTCATCTACAGTTACATTTTCTTCTTTATTTAGTTCCTATTTCAAGAGTAAAATATTTTGTTTGGAAACATACAGTTATCTATGAGGGTAGAATTCATGTCCTTAACACACAAAATTAGTTTGTAGGAATAAGGAATATGAATTTCCTTTCAGTAATAACAAACGTGTGGGCTGAGTCTTTGTATGAGAAATAGATCCTAGTGATGGAATGTAGTAATATTAGCTTAACAGAAGAATCAGTTCCGCATTAAACTGATTTTTTTGCCAATAATAATTCAGTGACAGATTAGATTGGTGTTTGTTGTGGTTGTTGTGGCTTTTCTGATTTCATGTGGTTTGTAAGCTAAAAGGTCATTGTGTTTATTTATTTTTGTTTGCTTTTGGGAACTTAGTGTATGCTCTTTCTCTGGGAGGATTATAAAACTTGATTTTTACTGTTGCTTTTCTACATTAAGATATACTGGAAAAATGGGCATATTTTGTGGTGTTGGGAAACTATTATATAGAAAGTTTAATTGTTTTAGTTTGAATTAGGTGGTAAGAAAGTGTCATGCAGTGGAGTTTAGGCTAACAATCTTTTGCTATTTTATATTTAGAGTATGACTTTTGAAATAGAGAAAGAGTAGGGATGTCTGTTCAAGTAGATATCAGGATGAAATGAACAATCTAGCAAAACAGAACATTGTTATAGAACATTTGTATATAGCTACTGAAAACTGTGATTAGGTCAGGAGTTACTACTTCACAGTGTTAATACAATGTTTTCACAGCAAAACGGTTACCACAGAGGTGGAACAACAATAATGCTTGAGGGTATGTTTTAGGATGCTTCTACTGACATGTGAAAAGCTATGTACTTGGGTCAGAACACCTAACTGAGCCTGTGTGCACCTTTTGCTCTTGTTTCCAATCATGCCATGACTGTTTTTTACTGGGGCTATTCATCTCTGGCCATGTAACCTGAAGATAAGGGGAACTTTCTTTGCATTTTAAAGAAGACAGCTGAGCCTTTTCTGGCTCAGGATGGATTTTATTGTAGGTCCTGGGTCTTAAGTATCTGACTGTATAAAAAGTTGAACATCACTGTCTTTTCCAGTCTTGTTCTTGAAAGCTTAGAATGGGTTGATCAGTTCAGTAGTGTGAGTACGATAGAAATCTTTAGAACTGAACCCATGTCAGTTCTTCAAACTGCTTACAGGCCTTAAACAGAGATTTAAGTGCTTTTTCTGCCCAATCTCTGTATGGCATTTGGTGTCAGGATGCAGTTAGGAGCTAAACTCCTCAAAACTGGGTATTTGGGTTTAGTTTCCTACACAGCCGTTAGGGCCAACAGGAAAGTACCTTTTAAGCATCAGGTTTCTGCTGGATAGGAAAGTAACAAGAATTTAACTATTCTGAACTTCTGTCTTGGCTGTCTAGGTTTAGCTAATGTTAAAGTTATGTTTTGGATGCTAAACTGCATGTTGTGAATATTGCCTTTAATTATCATCTGTAACTGTCTGTCATAGTTACCTAATCTTAATTGGTTATATGCTTATCACATTTTCTATGGCTAGAGCTCTACCAGACAGTAGTGCAGCAATCATTTCCATGATGTATTGCATTACATACTCATAATAAGGCAGCATTCTTTAATAACTGTCATACCTGTGTGCCAGGGAGACTCATGGTTATATAGATGGATATGATGGAGGAATACTAGGAGGAAGGCCTGTGTGAAGAGAATAAACACATTAATGGAAGAGAAATTTCACCATTGTGGAGAAATAATACCAGGATGGAGTCCTTTTTAATAAAGGATAAATGGGAGCTCCTTTTGCAACTAGACAATATTTTTAAATGAAAACTAATGTGGAGTCAGTTGTGATTTGTCTGTGGTAGTTATCACCATCATATCTGTGTGCATCAGCATGCACTTGGATAAATTTATACGAATTAAATGAGTGTACTGTAAAGTCTGCACACATGCACCTGTACAAAAATTATTTTAAAAATTCCTGAAATGTACAGCTTATGGGGGGAAAGAGGGTAAGGCTGCATGGCAGTAGTTTGGCCTTGAAGTATCATGAAAACTTGTAGAAAAGGCACATGTTAAAAAGACCACACAAATTCTTCTGTTGAGCAGCATCCTAGTCATCACAGTTATTAGACTAGATATAACCTAGTCTTCAAGTTGTACCAGTCTTGTTTAAAAAAAAAAGAACTATTTTTTATTGCTCAATTCTGTATTTCATAGGATGTGACAAAACTGTCCTCATGTATTTTGGTATTTTTTGTTATGAAAGTCTTCCTTGTTTTCAAACTGAATTCTAATGTGATGCCATTGATTTATGGAAAAATTCATATCATGATTGACAGAAGATTTGGTTATTTTAATGGAGTATGGAGATATGATAATGTAAGTATAGTTACTAGTTTCTGACCTAGATTAAATAGGTCATCTTTAACATAACACTTTTGGCTTGTAGTTGTTTTGCATATAAGTTGTAATTCCCTCCTTCCTGCTCTCTCACATGCTGTCTTGTAGAAACACATCAGGGGTCAATTTTGTTCCTTTGTGGATGACTGCTAATGCTTTGTTTTTACAGCTATGTTTCCTATCTTCCTATGTTCCTATACTTCTGTGGGTAATTTTTAAGTAGTTAAATTTGCAAATATATTGTAACCTGGGGCTTTCTGAATATTACTTGATGAGTTTCTGCAGGCTGTGCAGGCCAGTGTAAGAAAAATAAACATTTTATATGTAGAGAGCTATCTAAATAGCATCTCTGCTCCATATGTTGTAGTACCCACTATAGGCTCATTATAATCCCTGGACCTTTTGTGCACCAAATACTTCAGTCCAGATAATGCTGTGCTCCATCTGCCGTAATCTCTGATTTGCACAATGTGAAATTCTTAATGCTTTAATCTACTATATGCTGGCTTTTTTGATCTTTGATTTTTCTAGTCAATGTTGCCATTTCAAATAAGTTGTCAAGGTTGCTACTTTGAAGTTTATCAGTTCTACTTACTTATTCTGTTTTTTTCCTAAAAGAAGTATAATTTTTAAATCCTGAAGAAGTATATGCATCTCTAAGTTATTATTTCTATGTTTTCTTTATTTCCATTGCACCATCTTTTAAATGATGTGATTTGTTGATTTTTATTCAAGGTGTTGCTGACTGGGCAGAGATCCAGAAATATGTGCTGTGTTGATGAAATTGGAGTTCTTTATTTATTCTCAGAAAGAATCCTTCGCTTGCTCTACTGACATACATTTAAACTTGTTACATATTTAGCTGTCAGCATAGAACAATCACAGTGCTGGATTTCAGGATTTCACTCTGGAAACCTGATGCTCTGAAAATCTACAAATATTCTAGAAATCTGTTAAATTTTACATACCTGACAGTTTCACTCAGTATCATTAAACTGATGTTTCATAAGAGACTTTTTTTTTTTTTTAGAAAGCACTTAAACCCATTATTACTTACTGATTTATTAGTTGAATTTATTCACAATTTTTAAATAGTATGTATGTTTACCATCCTATGTTTATATGTTAGGAAGTCATGTTATGTCTTTCAAATTTGTTAGCCTGTCTTTATGTGGATATGAAATAACTGTTTTTTTGCCTTAACACTTTTGTTGGGTGTTACTGTCCAACACTTCTTTAGATTCTATACATTTAGGTTTGAAGGTGATTTAAAAAAGAAAAGGTATCAAATCTGGAGAATATCCTTCTTTAAAAAATAATGAAACTAATTAGAAGGAGCATTAGAAAAATTTTATAAACTCAGATTCTAAATGTAAAATAGATTAGACCCTTGGAAATACTTATTTCAACAATGCTAAAAAAATTTGTTTCACTTTGCATAGACTCTGGACATTAAATTTTTAAAATATGAATGACATGCATACATGATATTTATGCATTTTTTTAATGAACCCATATATTATCTTGGTATAGAGAAATATTTTACATTTATCAAATCAAAATATTAAAAAGTAATGACAATATTTCCTCCAGTAATTCTCACAGATTTTCTCAAAGCAGATGCATATTCTAAACTGTTAATTGGAGCACATTGAGATTATAGAATATTATCTCCAAGAATGATAGCTATTTAATGTTTTATTTATTTTTAAATAAATATTTCAAGCAGACTGTTTTTTTAATTTGTAAGGATCTTTGTTCTAGCTGTGTACCCTAAAGCCTTTCTTGCAACTACAATAAATGCTTGTCATTACTTTTTTTCATTCTTTTTTTCTCCTAAGACCACCTGAATATAAGATAAGAAATCATTGTAGATTTAAATCAAACATTATTTGTCAGTTTAGGATTATTCATTCACATGAACAGTTACCATAAGCAGATGATGGCTGCCAACTGTCTTCCTGCTGCCTATATTCAAGCTCTTCCCTTGTGGCAATGCAAGATAATTTGAAGTACCTCTTAATGAAAGAGTGATAGGTTACCTTACATTTACTGACAGTTGGATGATGAGCTATTGTGTCAACAGTTGCATGGTAACTTAGCATATGCATATACTTATGCTATGGTGCATACAGCATAGCTTATCTGTATTTTTTTGGAGGGGTAAGCTAATAAAATAGACTTAGCAAAAATATGCGCCATTACCAATCAGATGCTAACGTAGTAGTATCCTTATCCTTATGATAAGAATTCTTTAGTATAGGAAAGGTTAACCATAAGGTTAAATTTTATCAACTATTTTATCAAAGAGAATTTTTTATCAGCTGTTTCTTCCCAAACTGTGTTAAAATGTGTGTGCGTATGTTTGCTGTCTTTTGAGAAGAAGGGCTTGGAGTAATCTACAGTAATTTGCTGGACCGCTCAGCTTGTATCTGGGGGGCAGGATATCCTCTATGGTGAGATATAGGGAGCCAGGAAACCTTTACAATATAGTATATGACTAGAAACAAAGGATTCAGCTTGGTGCAGTTGTGTAGGAAAGGAGGGAAGGAAAATTTCAGGGAAGTAGAGAAGCCCTTCAGCACAACACTGTTGCATAGGGCATGGTGGCTTTGAAAATCAGTTGCCTATAGGGATGCTATTAATGTTTTTCCCCTCATCTCTATTCACATGTGTGCCTTGTAATACTGCAGATGTCCAAAACAACTAATGTATGACTTGAGCTTAGATACTAGCATGTTTTTTTTACAAGAAGTAATGTCTGCAAGACATGAATGGGTTTAGCAAAAGGGATGGGGTCAACATCAGTGTTTCATAGCTAATGAAAGGTAGGGTGAACTATGAAGAATTTAAAGAGTGAGTAAATTTGTCTACTTTCTTATTTTCAAAAAAAAAAAGTTGAAATCAGTCATAGTGTGAGCCGTGTGTCAGACTGTCTTTCACCTCAAAGAGTGCATAGCAAGTGGTGGAGATGGCTGTGGGGAAGGTGTAAAAATTGTGTTTTGAAGCTGACATTGCTGTAAGAGTGGAAGAGTTCTGAGAAATGCCAGAGGAGTAGAATTCCAGCCAAAAGACTAAAGAAGCAAAATTCAGGATCAGTGGATTGAGAAAGGGGTATCAAAAAAGGCATGGTATGAAATGGTATACTTTGTTAAACAGAAGAGAAAAAGGAATTTCAGAGATTCTATTTTTATATTGTTATAGGTAAACGCGACAAATTGACAACCACTCGGGCCAGGTTGCATAAACTCCAATTTAATAAAATAATTGAGCAAGTCACAAGTAAGCAAAACAGCGCTGGGCGGCCGGGGAGTCTCCTGCTCCACCAACGGCRCRCGCGATCCCCCGCTCACAGTCTCCTTATATGCGATTCCAGCCCCGGGTATATGTGGCAC
>NW_020451299.1:0-15480 GCF_003343035.1 Apteryx rowi
AGACCCTTGACCACCATCCCCAGAGCTCTGAAATCCTGCTTGATGGTCTCCAGTTTGCCCTTGGTGTCATTGGCGCCCACATGGAAGAGCAGCAGTGGGTAATAGTCTGAAGCATGGACGAGCCTWGGYAGTCTTTSCATGACATCTCTCACAYGAGCCCCCGGCAGGCCACAAACCTCTCTAGACATGAGGTCAGGTCGGCAGATAGATGCCTCCGTCCCCTGCAGCAGGGAGTCCCCCACAACAGTCACCCGCCGCTTTTTCCGGGCGTTCCGGCAGGGCACAGGGTCTGTTGTCCCAGGTACTTCCCTGGCAGCCATGCCCATCTCCTCCTCATCCTGGAGGGCACTAAACCTGTTCTTCAGCTKCAAGTCTTYRGGAGGAGTAGGAGCCTTTCTCCTCCCATGAGCAGTGACCAGTTTCCAGCCTTCTTCTACGGTGTTATGATGTACCGTTTCACACAGCACAGAGCCCTCTGGCTACTCCACTGCTGTGGGGGGTTGGGACTCCCGAAGCTGCACAGTCTCCAAGAATACCCTGTCTATCTCTTGCTCCGCTTCTCGGATGCTGCACAGCCTACTGACCTCCTCCCATAACTCCCTTACCTGACGACACAGCTCGTCAACAGCAGCACACCTCCTGCAGGAGAGCTGGCTGCCAGCCCAGGCCTCCCGGAGAGGCCCCAAGCACTCCCTGCAGCCTGAGACCTGTAGAGCCGCAGCTACTGTCAGAGGGTCGGTCTGGGTCCAAGCCTCTGACACAGCAACTCCAACAGCCGCTGGGGAACGCGCTGTGCGGCGTGTCACAACCATACTTGAGGAAGCGTACACCACAGGGAACAGAAACAAAGGTACCTTCATGCACCCTGCTGCACAAACTGCTGCCTCTGTTCACTGCACTCTAGGCCTGGCTCTTATATAGGCCTCTCCCTAGCACTGGCTAAGAGGGTGCTTGACCGCCCTAATCAAGGGCCACAGGGATCAAAGGCTCCAACTCCCTCTGGTCAGGGGCAACCAAGAAAGCTCGTTAGCAGCAGCCACTCCTAGCTAGAGCTTTTCCCAGGAGAAGTCAAGGCCTCCTGCAGTTGTCCTTGCCTAGCTTCTCCTTTCCTGTTCACAGCAATCACCTTCTAGTTCCTTGGGGGTCCTCAGAAAGCCCACAACTTCCAACAAGATCCTCAAGTTCTAGTCAGAGCCCAAACACTGCTGCGCAAACTGCTGCGTCTGTTCGCTGCCTCTGGGAGCTGCGCTGGGAGCTGGGAAAGACATATTTGGGTCTTTGTGAGAGTCATCATGAGTAAACTTCTTTTAAGCCCACCAAACTTTCTTTCCCTAGCTGGCAGCAGTGAAAGAACAAAATTCTAGCAATGCAAGGAGGACAGCAACAGGAGTTGATGAGGGAACGTCCCTCAAGTGATGCGTTCTTCTTTCTGCTTCTCAACTGTTTCTGTCCCACTGTCTTTTTTCAAAGCTGCAGTCTGTGTTGATGGTCAGAATCTGGCTGATATGATGATGATTGCACATTATATCCCAAAACACTAGAGTTTTTTTATTTTCAGAAACAGCAGGAGGAAATGGCAGTAGGCTACAATATTTAACTAAAGGCTTTGAATCCTTATTCAGGGTGCCTGCCACCACCCTATGGTTGGCTGCCCTGTTGCTTGAGAGGTGGGCAGTCTTTTGGAGAGCAGAGGGGGATCTCGCTCCTTCCCAATGCTGTGCTGTCTGCTGTAGCATCCCCTCACACCTTCCACCAGCAAAATTTCAGATTCTCATGTGATTCAGGTTTCTGAATTATCAGTTCTGAAGCGTCACGGTAGTCAAAGAGAAGTGGCAGAAGCCTGGTGAACAGTTGCCATTAGAGAAGCCAACTGTTGGTAGTAGGACCTGGAGAGAGCTAGTTCATCTCACCTTCCTGCCCTTTTCCACCACCTGAGCTCACTGAGAGAGGCTGTTTATTGCTGAACCTTCCCTCTCAGGGGGTCGCTGCTCCTCAAACTAAAAGGCAAGTCTCCAAATATGGAACACCCAAAGGTCACTTCTGCGGAGGCCCTGCACAGAAGGTGGCTTTTACAGGTAATGCTCCAAGCAGACATCCCTCCCCCTATCAGTCAGGCCCTCTTTTTGCTGGAACTCTCTGTCCTGAGAGCAGAGGACGAAAGGTTTCTCCAGCCCCTGCAGGTCCTACTGAATATTGCCCAGGGCAGCTTTGTCCTCATGGGCCAGGCTGTGAACTCTGGTGGATAGATAAGCGTTTCCTTCAGCCAGGTCGGCTACAGGCACTGTAAGATCTGGCAGAGGGGTCAGGCAGACAGTGAGGGCAGTAACACCTTAAACCAGCACTAACCAGCTCCTTTCAGTAAGTGCTGGAGGGAGGTGGTGAGAAGTATGTTTAGTATTCAGCCCATTTTCCTTTTTGCACAGGCCTCAAGCCATCGCTCCATGTTATTCCTGCCTTTCCAGCTCCCAGGAACAGGCTGGCTTTCTTGAGTCTTCCTGAGTCTCTGACCAAGTTGGTCTAAGCCAATGTGATCTGAAACCCTGGAGAATCTGGGACACCGTGGATGGGAGCTGGGACCAGGTACTCAGAATGAGCACTGTCCCGAATTCTCAGGAAGAAATAATATGGGGGGCCCCAGGGGAACAGAAGAGTCCTTGAGACAAGAAAGACCTTTTAACATAGGAGTGAGTAGTAAGGAATTGAGGAAACAAGAAATGAGGAAAGCTTTAAAAACAAGAGACCACCTTAAATAGGATTTGCGATGTCAGGGATCTGTTAGCTGATTGAAGTTCATCTCCTGCCAGGGCAGAGCAGAGTTCCCGGAAAGAGGATGTATCATGTATTACAGCTGATCTTAGCCAAAGCTGTGCCAGGCAGCACACAGGAATGAGCACCATCAGCATGGCCTTCGAGCGCTAGTTGTCCCAAGGCATCAGGGGAGGGAAGGAGCCAACACCTATTTTGCAGTCACCTGCAGGGAATTTAGTTCAGTGATGCTGCTTGTTCTATTTCCTCAGGCAATGCTTTCTGTATGTAGGTAAATCCCAACGTGTAAAGGAAAAAAAGGAGAACTTGGACCTTGCTAAGTGACTGCTTCCCTAGGCCATGGATTCCTCGTGTGGGTCCCTATTATTTAAGGACAGAGGCCTCAAAAAGGCATCTTTAGTCATCAAACCTGGGACTGTCATTTAATCTCTTTCGTAATCTGGTCAAGGTCCATTTAAAACTCATTGGGTTGCTCTTCCCCTGACTTCTTTCTCTGCTGATGATTAGGAACTTCCTAGTTTCTAGCTTTGGTTTATTCATAGCCCATTTGTCCTTAGGCATTGTGCTTAAATAGCTCTTCTCCCTCTTGGGTGTTTAAAGAGAATTATTGTATTCCCTTTTCATTCTCCCCACAAATGAAGCTTAGGCATGGATGAAGGGCAGCTACAGGCTTTGATCAGTTTGGTTTTAGATGATGGGAACTGACAGACTAAGCTATGGAGTAAGGTTGCTGTGAGCAAGTGCAGGACGGCCCACTGTATCCAGTCTGCTTCACTGAACAACAGCTGCCCCAGCACACAGGCAGGCACCATAGAAATGTCAAGGTCCAGGCAGAGAACATGAAATGATAACTATAAACACCACACGTCCACTGAGTAGGCGAGTGTGAGCTCAAGTGCATCAGCCCCCCCGCCAGTGCATGAGGCCCCCACTTTCAATGCCTAGGATAGGGGCAAAGGCATGTCATTATAAAAGAATGAGATCTTGTTTCCTGGGAATTAGCTCAGCAGGAATGCAGTGGAAATATTCATTAGCACTTTGCTGGGAACCTGACTGGTGTGGCAGAATGGCTGTGATGGAAGAGGATGGACTTTTAAAAATTTTTCTTCATTTCTTGGGCACTTGCAGTGCTGAATGGCAGAGCAACACAGAGGAGTGTCTGTATGGCTTGAGGTCTTGCATGGCACCTACAGAGGTTGTCTGCTCTTCAGCTGGATGGTGAGAACAGCTCCTCACTCCAGGGCTGAGGAAGTCTGCAAAGCCCAAGCAGACTTTGCTTTGCATTGTGTCAGCAGTGAACCCAAGGTCACAGGTGTCTACCATGTCTCCACGTGACATTCACATAACAGTTGGTCTTTCGATGAAACCAGCTTAATTTTCTTTGGGGTTTGGGATTACAGCTGTTTTCTGCCCACAGAACTGCTGTCAGCACACTCCACTCCAGTGTACTTCAACAGACACGAACGATGTCTTTCAAAGAGAGGTGCTGCAGCAAAACTGGGGTCTTATATGAAAAACAGCTCCTGCAGCCAGTTCAAACTCTCTGCTGGGGGACTGAAAGAGGGATTTTTAAAGAAAGATAGTAGGCAATAACAGGCAGGGCAGTCCTGGAAATTGTTTCCACTAGTTATACAGTATGGCAAAAGTGTATACTTGTTGCTGGATCTCAATGTCCCCAAAATGGGATCTTTCTGTAACTTGCTTTTGTCAGTGGGTGAAATCCTCCTAGCACTACTGCTAAAAATCAGTGCTCTTTTTCTGCAGGCTGTTGATGAATTGAGACCTACTTACACAGTCTCAAAGGACAAGTAGTCAGTGCACACTTTTCCCTCTTCTCCTTTTCTCTCCCCTCCTTCCTTATTTTTGCACTAACTTAGCTGTAGTGTCAATTACTGCTTTAGTAGCCATGGAAACCAAAACCTCCTTTTATTACAGGTATGTACAAGGCAGTTGCATGGTAGGCTTCTGCACATACCTTCCCTTCCAGGTGTGCCTCATCTCTTACCCTGAGGACTTACTCTGTAGGGACTGGCTGTTTCCATGGCACGTTTCATCTCTGGCACCACTTGCTCATGCTGTGATTAGAGGCATTTAGTCCATGTCAATGAATATGTTTTGTGCATATGACTACCTAGTCCAGGAAATTTTATTGAGGTACTCTCATATGAACATTTTCAAAGAAAAAGGCTGAAATTTGAGTCTATGAAATAGACAGACATAGGTGCTTAAAGAAAGTGCTTGATTTTATATTCTCCTGTATGCTGTCTAGAGATGGGGATAAATAGAATCTCATCTCCTGGTTCCTATGAATTTCTGGGATTACACGGTTTTAACTGCACAGATCTAAGCTTGTAGACTTTGTTTCCATGACTGATCGGAAGCAGAGCAGTCCTGTTTTCTGTATGTTGTGTGGCTCTGAACTCTCACAGGAACCACCTGTTCTCAAGATATTTCAAGACCATGTGGGTAGAACTACCCAAAAAACAGCTGATCTTGCACCAACTTTTCCATCCTGAGCTGAAAGCTCATGAGAGGAGCTGCAGAGGTTTGAACTCCTGAAAATAAATCCTTGCTCTCAAGTGAACTGAGAGCTAGACCTTATCCCCACTTTAACCCTGTTCTTTTACTGAATTGAAAATCTGTCTTTCCTTCTCCCACCACAAGTAGC
Organism: Apteryx rowi; assembly: GCF_003343035.1. Taxonomy (NCBI): domain Eukaryota; kingdom Metazoa; phylum Chordata; class Aves; order Apterygiformes; family Apterygidae; genus Apteryx; species Apteryx rowi. The sequence continues at coordinate 5,435 of NW_020451299.1, forward strand.
TACTGACTGTGCTTGGGCACTAGGAGGGAGATGCAATGTGATCTCATGGGCTCATATCTCCAGGTTTGTAGGAGGAATTTCTCCTTGTGTAGTTTATTACAGAATTGGACAAATATGTTGTGGAGTTTCACGTTGTCTGTCATTTATTGCTAGAGGCCAACCTCTGATCCTGGAGCTGATCTGGAAAGGGGACCACCATGTCCTTCTTCTCTAACATCTAATCAAACTGGTTTGTGCTATGGTAGTTCTCCATAAAATTTCAGCCGAGGGACAATGTTGCATCAAAGGGCCTAAAACGGTTGGGCTTTTTTTTTTTAAGGTTGTTGCATGTACACAGGCATGGCAAGGGAAGAATGAAAGGGGAACCAGAGCCGAGAGAGTTTAAGCATAGGGGAGAGGAATGGAGACCATGACTTGCATTGCAAGCAGCCTGCTCTGTTAGTGAGACAGGCTCAGCTGCTGGAGAGTTTCCCATGTTCAACAGCAAAGCTTCTAATCCCACTGCTCATTATTCTTATTACATGGTTCCTAGAGGCAGGGGCTGGCCCTCTGGAAGGAGAAACTATTCCAGTAACTGTGAAGGGTTTGGAGATGAGAGGAAGAGAGGAGAAGGTCTGAGAAGTAACGGCATGAGACAAGAGGAGAGCTAGGAAGGACAAGAGAAGCAAAACAGACACTTCTCAGCTTCAATGATTTGGTCTCTTTTGCCCCTTTTCAATTAAAGCTGAGACTTCTTCAGGACAAGAAGCTTTTTTTTTTTTCTTTAACTTGCCTCTTAAATCACAGAATCACAGAATAGTATGTATGTAGTATAAATATAAAAAGTAAATATGTATTGCAAAGCCTTGCGTCTGGCTGTGTCATCTGGTGCTTCACTGTGCTCACTTTGCAGGGCATGCAGGGCCCTTGTAAACATTGCCACAGAGTAGGAATAGCTACTGTTACCTCCAGGACTGCCTAGTTCAACCTCTTGCATTGACCTGTGGGAGGCCTTTCCCATTCAAGCTGTGGGTGCTATTCAGTAGTTGGTGGGGCAGAGTGGAGGGTTGGGAGAAGGGAGAGTAAAGGAAAAGTGCCTTTTCATCTGAGCTGTGCAGCAGCCCCCACTTGTGTAGGCCACGCTGTCTCTGCCCTGGAGTTGCTGTCATTTTGCACTGTCTCCCCATGCTGGCCAGTAGGCAGCTGCATCTCCAAATGTTGCTTTGACTGTTTTCCTGACCAACTAACTCAGACAGCCCCAGGTCTTCTCACCTGCCACCTGAGGGGCTGGCACTGCCATCCTTGGAGCTATTGCCATGCACAAAGGTTGGTGCCAAGAAGCTGCTGTTGCTGCTCCCAGAGGGGCTCAGTTGTTCCAGGGCCTTGTCCTCACCGGGCAGCAGCTAGCAGAGGCAGTGGTAGGAGCTGCCAGGGTGCAGCTTGGGAAGGACTTGGAGGAAATTTTTGCTATTTTAACAAAAGAATGGAGTGCTCAGGCTTGGGCACATGCTTTTCTTAAGCAAGTCTCTCACAGGCCTGCAGCTCATCATGTCAGGCCTGCGTGCTGTCAGGCTGTGCCAAGTCTTCACAAAACCTGAGCTATGGCTTCTGGGGAAAACATTATTTCTCCTCACTCTGCTTTTTGTAGTTCCAGTTTGACAAAGTCCTTAAATACATGCTTAATTTTACTGATGTGTCTGGTTTTCAGCCTGATTTCCTAAGGAAATGAGGCCCTTGTTATTTTGCTCTTTCTCTCTCTCTCTCTCTCTCTCTCTCTCTAGTCTGTTTGTCAGTTACCTCCCCAATAATTTTTCAAGTTATTGACTCATTTCAGCCAAATCTTACAGAGGTAGGAGTTTCAAATATAATTAAGTTCTTGCAAGCTTCATGAACAGCAGGAACTTGGAAAGGAAGGGACTAAAGTGCCCTGAATGAAGGAAATGTTGCTACATGACCTCAACACTTGTTAGACACCAGAGAACCCTCATAAGAGAGCCTCATGGGTTTCTCAGTCGTGGGAGAAGCCCCAGTCAGAGCTTGTTACTGACTGTGAGCTACACACATTTCAGGGGAAACTATGCTCACGGTCAAGGGATAATTTGTTCATGGAGTGGAGGAGTATCTGTCTAAGTCTGTCTTGCTTTTCTTAGGTGCTTGGTAGTTGTGGCTTTTCTCATGTGCTGAAGCCTAAACCAGTGGCTGGATCTGGAGTCGAACTGGAAGGCACTGCTGGGACTTTTGCTTGCTTCTGCAACATGTCATGCCATCTACTATCTGAGCACATCTAGGAATTTCTACTAGCAAATTTGCAGGAACTCTGTTCTTTTCTTGATGTCTATGATGTTTCTTGAGGCCTTTGGTCTTCTATATTTATAATCATAAATTATTTATAAGGTGCTTAATGACTTGGGATGCATGTGGGAGAAACAGAAAGGGTGGACTATTTGGGGGTTTTCTGGGCTTAACATTCATTAAGCTTATTCCCCTCTGTGCGTGCAGTCACTCACATTCATCAAGAAATAGGCTATGACAACCCTCAACGACCCAGTTCAGGTCTTTGCCTAGCTCCACACCTGGCTGGGTTTTAGTTGAAGGCTCCCTATTATTCCTAAAGAGGAAGGTCAGTGCCACTTTATGGAAGGGAAACTAAGGACATAATGTTTTCCAGGCTGTGGAAGCAGCATATCCTATTGTGAGTCAGCAGGTAAATTCTCTGTGAAGTAAGATGGAAAAATATTAGATGCTCCAGAAAGGCATCTTACCACAGCCAGCTCCCAAGGCTGGGAGCCCCCCAAGTCAGTTGGCAGGGAATACCAAGGGCTTGAGTGTTTGCCTCTTAGACACCTTATTTCAGGCTCAAAGGATCTTCCTTAACTGAGCATTCAAAACACTGAACTCTTTCCTGAAAATAGACAAGGCATTCCTGAGTGAGAGGCACCAGCCAACTTTTTCCAAATGTGGCTGGAAGGAGAGGCCCTGTCACTATTACTGTGTCTACCTAGTAGCTCAGTATTCAAAGTATTTGCTTAAATTATGGGAGACCTGTGTTCAGTTCCTGATTGCCTCCAGGGAGATTGATCCAAGGTATTTCGTCTCCCAGGTGAATGACTTCACACCTCAGCCATGGAGCCACTGTAGCCATTTCTTTCCCTCTCACTGGTCTGGTGAATATGTATGAAGTCACACAACTGGATGAGCTCCAGCAGGAGAGATGAGTGATCCTCACTGCACAATAACGTTACAGCTTGATGGTCAAGCTGCCTCCTGGGAGGTGAGCCTTTGAACTCCGTCATGAGAAGGATTCAGTTAAAACCTGGCTTGACCACACCTTTCATGAGTGCTCTGATGGCTGAGTTAACCCAGAAATCGGGAGCTCCAGCACCTTTCTGGGCTGTGTCCTATCCAGGATTTTGTCTCTTAGGTGCCTTCTGAGACCCTCTCACAGTCCAATTCCCTTGGGTGACAGAGGCAAAGGAGTGCAGTCTGTAGACTGCTGTTGTGCTTGGGCTGTGAAATTGCTGCTGTGGTTCCCAGTCCAAGGAAGACTCTGAAACTTTGAGACGTGCCCTGAATTAGCATTGCAAATGCTTGGGAAATTTTGAGGTTAAATCCACAAGTGCTAGTAGGTGTATGCCATGGTCAGCTGGTAGCTGAGCATTACTGGATTGGAACATTACAATTATATAAAATCTGCTGTTCATCTAATCCATAATCTCTTGCCCAAGGTCATATGAGAAGTCCATGGCAGAGAGGCATTTGGAAACTAAATGTCCAGAGTCCTAAGCTAATGTATTCACTGTAGAGTCAAACCCTACAAAACAGAAGTTTAAACTCATATTGTACTATCGTCATTGCGCCCTTGATACGGTTGCTAGAATGGGTATATTTGTCATGAGTATAATCTATAGGATGCAACATACCTGTTTCTGTAAGGTTTCTATAAATATGTATTTAGTAACTGCTTGCCATCTATGTAGCACAAAATAATTACCCTATTAAATAACAATGCAATTATACTACCAAGCATAAACACTTCAACAGGTGTTCCAGGGTTATCTTTTCTTTTCTTTGCCAAATGCTAGTTGATCATTCACCTGGGGCAAATAACTGTTTCCTGACAGGTGAATAAAATCTGGTTAGTTCTTGAATCTTTCTTGTTGTTAAGCTTGCTGAGGGGGTCAGCAGATTTTGAACTTGGCATCAGACTTTTCTAAGTCCTAGCCCTAAACAAGTATATTTTCAAATTCTCAGTTGCTGTTCTCATAGGGGTACAATGCATTCTTTCCCTGGATCAGAAAAATAAAGTTGTGTTTCTTCTGCAGTTTTTTCTCTCTTTCCAAATATGTCTTTTAGTTAAGAGGGAACGTTCCTAAGCATTTGGTGGGAAATGAACCCCTAACAATCCAGGCTTTCTGGTGTGTGAGCCCCTAGATTGCAGCTACGCTATAAGAAAGAATGCTATGAATCTACTTTGTAGTTTTTACTGTGGTTTATTTTACTGAGGATTAATTAATCATTCTTTCACCAAAGAATTAACAATACTTTTCTCTGACACCAAAGTGAATGATTGCATTAACAAGCAGCTACAGACTGATTCCAAGCAGGCAACCAAGTGTCAGGAAAGAAAAAGGGATTTAGTGCTGCGCCAACCTGGACCTTTTGAGAAGGGGAGCTAGGACTCCCTTTTGCAGCACAGTTCAGTAAAGGCTTCTTGGCTGATTGCTCCTAGTGGGATAGAAAATGGAAGTGAATCCAGAATACAAGGAGGGAACTGGCTTGCATAAAATGAGAAGGGATCTAAAAATTTCAAGCTCCAGACTCGGATCTGTGAGGAGATTTAGAAAAGCTCAGCTGAGCTGAGTTCATGTTACCGAAGTTTAAAGGTTATTTGGCTTTGCATGGGATTCTGACCTATGATCCGAAGGGGCTATCTCCCTGCAAACAATTCAGAGCAGTGCAATAAAGGCTTTTTGCTTGGGCTTCACAGTACCCAGGGGCTAAGGCAAATTCAGGTAAACACCCAAACCTTTGGGTGCCCTCCTGTATGATCCTTTGACTGTCCTTTCCTGTGGCTCCTCTCCACAGCTCCAAAGGGCGCTGTGGTATTGACCCCAGCTGAGACATGCACTGGTGCTTACCTCCAGGACCATCTCTGTCATCTGGAACTGCTTCTGGGAGACCTTGTCGGAGCTCACGGGCTCATGGAAGAGCAGGCAGAGCATGTCATACTTCTTCAGGGCCTGCTTGTAGTTCTTTTCGTTCAGGTCAATCACTCGGTCTTTCCCATCATAAGTGGGGAAATTCAGTCCCTCTTCTGCCTTGCAGCAGAAAAGCAGGTAAAAACCTGCCAGAATACAGCAAGTTGCCTTCATAGGGAAATCTCTGGAGTGGAGTGGAAGGCAGGTGAATGTCTCTTCTCTGTTTGGAAAGAAGGGGAGACCAAAGAGCCTGGGTGAAGTTTGAACTGAGTTTCTCTTTCTTCTGCCTTCCTAATGATCAGTCCAAACTCTGCAAGGCTGGTGGGAAGCAGCAAACTTTGCAGTCCTGGGCTCAAAACAAAGAGACAGACAGGAGAAGCTGTCAGGCCAAGCCCCAGATAACTTACATAGCTGTGTCCGGCTCCTGTGTCATTAGGAACTCCATTTTTAGGAAGCAGTTGTTTCAGGCTAAAAATAAACCCTGCAATGAATAAAAAGGACAGATATGACACTATTGAGGGACTTGCTGGCACTCTGCAGCATCTGAGCGAGAGGGAGGGAGTGAGAGGCAGTGAGTGAGTGGAAGATGTTGATGCTGGGAACATGCAGGCAGGTTTTACAAAGGGACAGGCTTTATTTATACAGAGAATTAAGGCACACTCTGCCCTACTAGGACTTAACAAAAATAGAAGATATTTACTGAGTTTTATAATAAGGGTGTCTTTCTTTGCAACCCCTTGGGCATCGCAGTGATTAGGCTTGGATAACAGATCTTGGATTAAATGATTCAAGAGACTGCACCACTAGAGGCAAAGTCATATTTCCTCAGGCAGCAAAGGACATGAGAGCTCATGGGACTCCCTTCTCCTCCTGGGGCATCAGCCAGAACTGCTTGCTTAAATTCAAGTTGTTTTCTGAAGCACTCTCTCTGCTTGCAGGGTACCAGAAGAATTTCTGGCATTTGAACCCAGCTGTAATCCCAAAGCAGATGGAAGTTTATGTTGCAAACTCCCATGCCCAGAGCAGTTACCAAGCCTCAAATTTTATGTGCAAGTAGTTAAAGCCTTATCATGCTAAAGAAAAGAGGGTCAGGAGGCAGTGACACACACCCTTGCAGGCACCTTGGGGCCACGGGCAGGGATCTCCTCAGGGCAATGGACAGATGCTGCCATCCCCATGGGCCTCTCAGCTTCTGTGACCTGCCTGACGGTCCTGAGGTGTTTGTCACACCGTTCTGTTGAGTTTACTAGGAAGTGGTTCCTCATATCCCTTCCTTTTCGTTTCCCAAGAACGGTGGTCAGTAAATTTCTCATTTTCCTTGGGACTGCTCTCTCGAGGTCTCCCCCTACTTCCCCAGGGACTCAGCTCTAGTTACCACTTTTCTTCTTCACCTACATCAAGCTGCTGAGGGAGAACGGTTTGATGGCAGTGTCTTTCATGCCTTCCTCTCTTCTGACATGGATGTCGCCACTGCCCCTGGCGGCACTGGGACTGCACTGCACTGACTGGCAGCAACGGGAATGTGGAAGCAGGCCAGCTGGCTGCAGGTCAGCACTGACAACGGGGGGGTGACATTGATCTGCTGGAGAAAGTATTCTGAGGAGCTGGCAAAGCATAGTTTGACAAGGGGCATGGGCGTCCCCCGTGCCAAAGTGAGGTGCAGACACATGGGTTTACTAGGCCTCCTCATGGTGTCCAGCCTTGCATGTTGCTCCATAACAGCTTTGCTCTGTCCACTCTGAAAAAGAGATGATCTCTCTTCTTGGTGCATACAGCTCTTGCCCCATCCAGCTCTTCCCACTAATTGTACGTCTGGGAGATTTCTATATTTGCTTGAGGAAAAAAGTGAGTGCTACTGAGCAATTATAGCTCTCTTCTGGGTGATGTAGGAGCACATACCCCCTTAGCTTCCACTCTCAATGTGAACAGCCCACAACATGCTGACTGAAACTCAGTGCAAAAAGTTCAAAACCTGACTTGTTTTCAAAGCCCCTTCACAAATTCTGGCCATGCTTTTTCATAGACTTCATGTTCTAATGATGAAGCTTAAGGAAGCTGAGGCACCCTTTAGGAGTGGTTATTTTTAGAGGAGATGGGAGGAGGATAAATCTGATTTGTTTTAGTGGGAGCTGCAAGACTCATGTCACAATGAGTGATAATGACTGGATAGACTTTTGCTGAATGTTTACGCTGTAAAACGTCGAACTGAGATTGTGGGATGATCAGGTGTACATCAGGTTGGTTATTTATCTTTGAAGAACTTAATGCATTCAGGTGCAGGAATAAGCTTCCATTGGCATCACAGTGTTTGGAAGTAGGCACACATCAGACAGAGCTTTAAAAATGAAACTTTCACAGCTACTTCAAAATCAGCTTCCCAGGCTCCTGCCCTCCTGTTATTTTTGTAGATCTTTAGCAATTGCTCCACTTTCATATCGCTTAAGCTATTTTTAATGTGCTATCGCTAGTCTTTTTTATCTGCCTTAAAATAGACATAATCCAATTTTCATTTTCTCTTCTTTTTGCTATCAGAAAAAGCAGCAAAAAAGTTTTTTTATTGACAAGAAGTGTTGATTTTTTAGCCCTAGACCGTCTATTTTATCTGTCTGTGGCATGAGTAGTGAAGATCTCTAACTGTTAGGCTTCATCTATGCCCTGGAGGGAATTCCTCTAGCAGAATGACATTGGATGTCATGGTCAACAGAAAGTCCGTCTCTTTGCCTCTCTGCTCAGAACCTCAGTGGGACTATTCATGCTAATTCCAGTGGACATTTTCTGCAGTCTTTTAGTTTTACCTGCATTCAGCTGAAATTCAGGATACCTTGTTCCCTAGTTACAAGTGCCTTGCATGTCTGTATGCTTCCCAGGAGGCAGAGTTTACATGTTTGACTTTTAGAAAGGAATGAACCTGCAAAGAGAATCAGGATAAATTCCCCAGAATCTGGACAACAGTCTCAATCATCTTAATTTCTTAATTCTTATGAAATGGAGCTTTAATCAATGCAGATGTTCTCCTTGTAATCTTGCAGATATATATCTGAATTGAAATCCCAGATTCATGTGTTTTGGGATGTTTAGAACAGAAGTACTTGAGCCTGAAACACAGCTCCTTATTTGCCTGGGAGCCTATAGAATGCCAATAGCAGAGCTGGGTGTGAAACAGAATCTCCCATACCCTGGCAAAGGCTCCAAGTATTGTATTTTTCTCTCTACCTGACCTCTCTGGGTCCCAAGAGCAGCACGCTGAATCATGCTCATCTCAGCCCCAAAAGCAAAGCTCTTTGGGAGTTCAAAGCTGTCCATCTGAGTTCAGATAGTATTTTAGACTGGAAATTTTGGGATGGACTTGCTGTCAAGAAAAGGACAGGGTGTAGACTTCATGGGGAACCAGGATTTTGTTGAAGGCGCATTTCTACAGGACACTGACATAATGTTTCTCCATACACTAGATCCTCTCTTGCAGGGTAGTAGTAATAGCAGTTCCCATGGGAGGGGAGGATGGGGTGGGACAATCAGCTACTCTGTGAAGTCTCAGATTTTGCATTCACAGGACCATTACAAATGCTTCATGCTATCCTTCTGCATAGTCCGAGGCTTTCCTGTGCCCACGGATGCCCATGATTGCAACACTTCAAGTTCTGTGACCAGTGACAAGCAGGGGGATGGTATTGTTAGTGTTGTGTCTCATGACGCTTGCCTCCCAGCTCAAATAGCTCATCCTCTGGCAAAGCTGGAGTCCAGTAGTCTCTGGGGTAAGTTGACTGCAAGTCTCAACATCCTGACTCTGACTCCTTAACCAAAACACTTCTATCATTCTGTTACTGCATTTCTTAGTTTCATGTTCTGCTTCTGGAAATTGAAACAATGCTCTTCTCCAGGTAACCATCCCAGAGCCTTCCACCTGGAAGCTCTCTTAGTAAAAGAGGGGAAAAAAGAGAGAATTAAGGGAGAAACTTAATATGGCTTTATCCACTATTCTAGGTTTTTGGGGGGCATATTCACTGAGAAAAATTCTGGCTCCATGGAACTTGGTTGGAAAACTTTCCCTGAGAGTTGAGATAGAATTTTTTGAGGTAGGATTTTATTTTGTTTCTTTGAAATTTTTGATGATAGGTAGCCAGCAATAATTATAGAACACGAATGCTCAAAATAGGACAATCTCAGCCCTTCACCTCAGACTTGCAGAAATGCGGGGTGCCTGATGGGGAAGTAGAATAAATAATAATCTCCTCCTTGTTGATTTTTTTCCTACTTATATTAGAAATTCGGGTTATACACTGGCTGCTTCTCCCTCCTTGCTGCTCCAGTCACACTCTGCACTGCTGTTCTCACCTTCGTTGTCCTATTTAGCCCACACAGAAAAAGAACTCCCCAGCCACCGCTGATTCAAATGCTTTGGTGAGCCTTTTTCCAGGGCTCCAGGATTTAAGGTTCTGCTTATGCTAATCTCTTTTCAAGCTTCTAAGAACTTGTATGTTTTGCAAGATAGGAATATTCAGAAAATATGCCTTTTACCAGCAGCTGGGCTCATTAGAGAATCACAGAATGGTTGAGGTTGGAAGGGACCTCTGGAGATCATCTAGTCCAACACTCCTGTTCAAGCAAGGTCACCTAGAGCACATTGCACAGGATTGCTTCCAGGCGTGTTTTGAATATCTCCAGAGGAGACTCCACAACCTCTCTGGGAAACCTGTTCCAGTGCTCTGTCACCCTCACAGTGAAGAAGTTTTTTCTCATGTTCAGATGGAACTGTCTGTGTTTCAGTTTGTGCCCATTGCCTCATGTCCTGTCGCTGGGCACCACTGAAAAGAGTCTGGTCCCATCCTCTCGACACCCTCCCTTCAGATACTTGTACACGTTAATAAGATC
>NW_020451299.1:18592-50399 GCF_003343035.1 Apteryx rowi
TCTCCTCCTCCTCTCATCCATCCCCCTCACTGGCAGGATTGAGGAGAAGATGACCTGGGCTCCCAGACCCTTGACCACCATCCCCAGAGCTCTGAAATCCTGCTTGVTGGYCTSCAGTTTGCCCTTGGTGTCATTGGCGCCCACATGGAAGAGCAGCAGTGGGTAAGGACCAGGACTGTAGCTTGCCAAGCAAGGTCACAGTTTGTAATAACTTGTAGAGTATTGCTGTCGTTAAGACAGGAGCATCAGAGAAACACTGAGCCTTTCAGAGGAGACTGAGAGATTCATTATCATCTCGGAGGAAGTTCTGCATTGCAAGAAAACCTCATTCTTTCTCCCTTCCCTTCAGCCCTACTGCAAGGTCTGAAAGGTGACAAGCCTTTCATAGTGCCTTACACTGCCTGCACTCTGATGCAGTCATGTCAGTGATGGCAAGTACAAGGCAGAAAAGTCTTTGCATCATTTGCATTCCTTCCTTTTTTCCCTGTTTTAAATTGCCAGAGATCTTTGCAAATAGTGCCTGACAGCACTTTGTATATTTTGACTGAGGTGTCCTGGGACCTATTGTTTGATGAGAAGATGCTATAATCCCTCCTGGTTTTGACATGCAGACACATTTTTGGATGAGGAAATAAAATGCAGTGCAGACAAAAGCACTTATGCAAAATTATATAGAAATTGTAAAGGGAAAGTCAACATGACGCAGGAGTTCTGGCTCACACTGAGCCACACAGAGTTGCTACTTATTGACATTTCAAAGTAGTTGTGTCTCTTTTAGACATCTTGTCCCCCAGAGTGAAGTTGCTTTGTGCCACTTTATAGGCATTGTTGTGCTTCTCTGTCTTTGGGAGCTGGTTTGGGACCAGCATCTTTTATACAGGTCAGAAAGCAGTTTAGAAGGTGTCCTGGTCAAAACTGGGGCTGCCCCAGAAGGATTGCGATCGTCATCTCCTAATGGGTTTATAACTCTTACAGAGCAAGATGGATTTTGTCTCAGACACCACCTGGGGCCAAAGGGAAATGGACCCAGTGGCATGGATGAAAACAGGTGGGAAGGAGAGCAATGAAGTGAAAAGGAAAAGCATATGGAGAAATACTGAGAAGCAGAAAAGGCTCAGTCTTCATGGAGAGGCCTGGAGAGGCCTTATATTTGGTATGAATGCAGGGCTACACTTAGGTGTCCATTGGCTCCCTGTACTTCTGTGTACAAGAATTCCCCTTTCCTAGGATGGAGTAACTGGCACCCTGCCTAAAGAAGCTGGACCCAGATTTATTCGTTATGTCACCAACGGTGTAGGGCTTATATCACCGCAGAGCCCACGCCCTCTGTTTGCAGGTTGTTGCCTCTGTGGGAGCAGGCATAGAGAAGCTATGTTTGTGGCTGTGCTGATCCAATTAAGCAGTGATTTTTCCAATCCTCAGGAAGGCAGACTTGTTTGGGCAAATGACTTGGGTTTGGAAAAGACTTTTGAGCAGGCATCTGGCCTTCTGGCTCTTTCTAACCTGCAAAGGGAGACATTTGACTTAGCCACAGCCTGGTTAGTAAAATCCTCCCCTCACTGGTAATCACAGTGCGCTGGGGTCCTACAAATGTCCTAAAAAGCTCTGTTGATCACGTTGCACCAAACTAGCCCAACAAGAGACCCAGCCCATGCTGCTGCCAGGAATTGCTTCTTTACCCACCTTCTCTTCTGCAGGACCTGGGAGGAAGGAAGAGGTGTGACATGTATTTAGTGTTGGGGCTTTCAACCTTTTTTTGATTTGTGAACTTCTAAAATCATTCCAGTGTCAGTGCAGATCCCTGCATAATAAATTTAAGTTGACTGATGAGAGACCTTTTCTTCTCAGATACCTGACACACCCTACTTCAGAAAAACTCCTGTGCCACAAGCTGAAAAACTCTCATCTAGACAAATAACATGGCAATGGGAACAGAGCATGCTTGTTCCACAAAAATCCTCTCAAATTACATGTGATTATCTTGAGTAGTGTACAGTTTACCCCTCTGATTTATCTTGCTCCATTGCCCCTCTTCTGTCTCCTTCCTCTGTCTCTCCCTTCCCACCCCACCCCTTTTTGTGTCACCTTTCTGTGGTGTGATGTAACAATTAAAGAGTTAAAGCAGCAACTTATACACGAGACAGGCAGGGACCAGAATCTCCTTTCCAGGGGAAAGGCGCTGTCACGCGTCCTAGCAGGAGGGTGCTTCAGGAGTGAGCAAAGATGGCCGAGGGTAGGAGATGTTCATTCAAGTTTTCCACTGCCACAGGCTTCCCATGTGACTTTGGAAAAGTCCCTCTGTGTCTCAGTTCTCCATGCAGATAGCACTGCCCTGCACAATAGGGTCAGGTGAAGGTAACTTGTTTCAAGGTGCCTGGATACTAGACTGCCGGAGGTTGGTGCTGTAGGCAGGCCAAGAGCATGGGCCAGGTCCAGGCTCCTGAAGGATCTGGTGTGTCAGAGAGCTGGCGGAGGGGAAGCAACTGCTGCTGGCTACGTTTTCAGCAGAGCTTGTTCAGAAATCTGGCCATGCATGTTATCATGAGAGATGCTGGCAGCTGAGCTCTGGGGGATTGCTGCAAAACCCAAGTGCTCAAGAGCCAAGACCTGAACCTGCCTGAAATCTAGGCCCAAAGCTGGTCCCCTGAGAGCAAGGGTGTGAATGGATTTAGGCTAAGCTCTGGTCCAAGGACCCCAGGAAATTTCTAAAACTGACTTGGGCCAGACCCTAAGAAACAACCACATGGTTTAATATAGTGTGTTCCCTTCTGGAAACCCTTAGGCCAAACATAGCCCAATCTAGCCATTTCCCTCTGGTTCTCTGCCTTTTTCTTGAAGGAGAGGGAATCACTGGACTCATGCCTAGCTTCACCCCTGGCTGTACTCAGAACAGCAGGAGGAGGCAATGGGGTGAGTTAATGCACGTGTTAACCCCTAGCACTGCTTCAACCCAGCCCTCCAGGGGCAGGGTCTAAAATGATGATCCTGCACCCGGCAGCGCTGAGCTGGCTTGGTCTGGGATGCCATTCTCACACTGAGTTTCTCTATGTTCCCTCAGCCACAAGAGTGCCAATGTAATTAATACAGTTTTGATGATCAGATGGGACACTGGGGTTTTAATTTAGCAGTGTGGATTTTTCTGCTGCTAACGGAGCTGTGCCAAGCAGATTTACACCTGTTGCGCTGCAATTGCGGCTCTGCTCTCCTTTGCTCCCCTGCTCCCATCCTCATGTGCTGCCTTTTAAAACCACCCTCCCCCTTTCCTGGAGTGGCCCCAGACTATGACGTCTGCCAGGTTTTGCTGGGTGCAGCTGGCAGGGTCAGGGAAGCGTTGGAGTGATCTCACTGTGTCACCAGGAATTTCATTCCTTTTTGATGATGAGCTGGCCGAGCTTAGTGTTCTCTTTAATTTGGTAAGGGGACAGAAAGGATTTGCTGCTCTTGAATTTCTGCTCTGTTTTGACCTCTCTCTCTTCTCTAACCGAACTTTGTACTGTCTGGGGTAGCTTTGAATCTCTCTAAAAAGTCTATCAGCACCTGTCAGGCATGCATATTTCTAGGGTGAATAGCTTTCCAAACAGTTTTATTGTCTTGCAGGCAGGGCTTTATGCAGTAAGGACTCTGGCCTGAAACAAATGTGGGGATATGTTGTTTTTTTTTAATGTCTGGCAATTTTTTAATTCAAATTCTTCTATGTGAACAAACTCTCCTGGCAGCAAACCCACCAAAGATATTGGTGGGATACAGTTACACAACATTTCCAAGGGTTCAGAAGCAATGACTCAGGCATCCCCTTCCCTCAGATCAGTAAGAGAAATTGAGAAATCAGGAGATCTGAGAGGTGTCTAGCTTGTGATTTTTTTTTTCCTGGCATGGCAGCTTTGGGGTTCCTGTGCTCAAGCTTTTCTCTGCAGTCACAAAAGATGAAAAAAAGTTTCTCTGTTTTAAATGGAAGCTGAAATGCTTGAGTAGTAGCATGAATCCTGTAGCCAAGAGCCAAGGAAGACCTTAATGATCACAAACTGTATGATAATATGGTGAAAGCTAGCAACAAGATGGAGACCCTGCCCTGCTCTTTAGGGATGACTGAAAACTGGTGTTGCATTTGATGGGCATGTCTCTGCCCTACTGAAAATGAGGCCAGTAGTTGAGGGTGGTTAGCAGCCTTCTGGCTGGAAGACACATTTCACTATGCCTTTTGAATCTTTTTGCAGCTCTCCTTAAATACTGCCACATACACTGGAAGTAATACTGGTGTGTGTTGCCCAGGTGTCTCTTCACACTGGAACACTGTTTCTGAGTTTCATGATTTTGTTGCAAGTGTGAAGCCAGTAGTCACAGTGCTCACACTGCCAGCAGGTTATTCTGCAGGTCCAGAAACCCAGCCAGTGTCTAGAGACACCTGAAAGGGCAAAACACCTGAATCCACCATTCAGAGGCAGAGGCTGAGAGGACCCATGGTGTGTGTCTGTCCATCCAGCTTCCTCAGTTCCCTTTGTAGGACCTGGGAACCGACCCCATCTCTTCTCCACCACACTGGCAGTGCCTGCGCTGTGGGTGAGATGGGGGCCTCAGCAGGCACCCTGGCCACAGCCCAGCTGTGTGACAGGCCAGCTTCCTGCTGACCTGCAGGGCAGGCAGGAAGGAAGGCATGCAAAGGATGTGAGGATGCTCCTTGGGTCCCCAAGTCTGGGTGACCATAGAGCCTACTGCGGACTGTGCCATATAGACAGTGTAATTAGCAATAGCTGTTGGCCCACACCAGTCAGGACTCACGCACTACGCAAGAAACCTGTGTAGTTGTTTCCTGCCTTTGCTGCCTTATAGCTTGACCTATACTTCAAACGCTTGTAGGGCTGTTCCTTGGCCTCTCCTGCTGGCTGTGATCCTGCCTTCCTGGCCTGTTGGCCTTGTCTGCTGTGGGAGGCTGGGAAATGGAGGAAACTTTGCAGGGCTGAATGCTTGAAGGAGTCCTGCTAGAAGGAAGAGACCCCAGCAGCAGCTCCCTGCCCCAGCCCTTCACCATGACACCAAGAGAAACCAAAAGCAAGAGGTCAGGCAGCTAGTGTTTTACAGGGGAAAAGGCAGTAGCTGTGTCTCTCCAAGCCTGGGACTAGGAGGACATTGTGCTGGAGCATGGCTTTGCTTTTCCTTCTAATCTGAGGTCTCTTGCTAAGCACTGTCTGGCAGCACCCCTGAGCTGCAGCCTTGGCCGTGTCGTCCATAACAGGCTCCTAGGTTCATCCATATTTATAACACTTGCTTTCGCTGTGGTGTGCCAGCTAGCAGAAGTCAGCTATCTGCTGGGCGCAGGGGATTCATTCCACACACAGCACAGGGTGTTCTGCTGTTTCCATCCCCATGTGCCAAGTGGCCTCCCTTCTGTCAGCAGATCTGCCTAGAGATTGCTGTGTTGGGGGCACAGCAGAGTGGACCAGTAGGGAAAGGGTGATGAGTCAAAGGCAGTGCACAGAAAAGCAGGTTTTTGGCTTCTAGTGTAAGCTCTGGGAGGTGTGTGGCTCTTTCTAGTAGCACAGGAAAAGTGTGAGCCACTACATGCCTGTGGGAGACGGTTTATCTCCAGGCAGGAGAAGGGTCTTCTCCTTCAGGTGCATGTTAGTTGGCACTTCTGATAAAAAGGATCTCAAAACCTGGGACCTGGCTCCTCCAGTGGATATAGCTGGACTCTAAGTTCATCAATGATGGCTTTGGACTTGTGAGTACAGCTGCCAGCTGTACAATATGGTACTCTCTAAGTGAAACTGCACAGAAGAGGATATTGGACCACTGGATGCCAACCTGTGGCCAATGTTCCAATATTCCTCATGGTTTGACAGGGATGGCAAAGTATGGCATTGCTCCCAACATGTTCCTCACTGAGTTCTGTAGCCTGAGAATTAGTGAAGGTTGGGAACCTTTGAGTTAGGATATTCTGGTGGGCAGGAGATACAGGCGAGATCAGAGGGAATGATGGGTTTTAGGTAAGAAGTGAGGTTATACCCAGATGGTGGTTCTTCGTCTCTTTGGTCTCACAGCATACATACTGTCTTGGGGGACCAGCGCTGCAAACTCTGCTCTTCCAGCTCTCTCTGGAGCTGTAAGTTGTGACTGTGTGTGGATCATCACTAAGGGCTGCAACTAAGCTCCTATGGAGCTCCCCAGATTTGCACGTGTAGATATGCAGGGCAGCGATGAAGTAATTTGATCTGGAGTTAGTGTCAGTTAGTGCAGTTAGACAAATGTCATATCTAAAATGATCTAGCGTAAGAGTTTGTTCTCAGTTCTTACCAGCCAGTAGGAGGAAACAAAGGTAATTTTAAATTAGTAAATATAACTGATCCCCATTCTTCCTCAGTCAAGCTCTTTTTCTTGTCTTTCAGTCCCCTCTCCCTTTTTTTTTTTCATTTCAACTAATACTGGGAAAAAGATTCCAAGGAGGATTAAAGAGCTTTCCTAGTACTCATGCCATCTGGGATATTTTGACAAAGATACAAATGCCTGGTTTGCCATCAGGGCTACTTATATTACTATTTTGGGCTACTTACATTACTATTTTGTCTGAGTTAAAACCTCTGGATTTGTGAGTACAGTGAATTTTTTAAGATCAGTTTCAGGATGCAATAATTTCTTGTTCACTATTGTTCATTTGCAGGGAGCAGATTTTAAGGGCTTAACCAGGCAATTAGATATTTAAAGCTAGTCTTGTGAAGATGCAAGGCTTTTATTTGTTTGCTGCACCTACAATTATTTCTGATTACTGTTTGTCCAGATTAGATCTGCAAAGCAAAAATTTAAACAGCTAAATGAATCAGGCCCTGATTCAATGATGCATTTAATATACATTGAATCTGCTGAAGGCCCTACTTAAGTCCTCTTGACTTCAAAGCATTGTGAACATACACATAAGAGTGTGGCTGAATGGGATCATGTACCCCTATGTTGTGAACTTGAAAAACTGTCCATGCCAAAAAAGGGAGACCAACTAAAAATCACTTCAGGCAGATTCTCAATAACATTAACTGAAGTGCTAGGTGAAAAATATCCAGCCAAAACACTTCACTGATGGAAAGCACAGATCCTGTGACATAAGGGATTCTACAACTGCAGTTTAATTTGACAAAATTCAGATAAACCAGTCAAAATATTTCCAAATGCAACATTTTTATTTTTATCCAAAATTTCCCTCCTATACTTAAACTGTGTCTCAGACAGTAGTTGGGAGACCACTGCTTGAAAATCAGGCCCTAAAACACCCTATCCACTGGGGAGCACTATGAAGGAAACCAAATGAGCCTGGAGCCCAGGAGAGGGGTGCAGGAGTGGGCAAGTGAGCCCACAGTCCTGATGCTCTGGGAGACTTTACCTAATTGAATTCTTCTGAACCAAATACTATGATTAGCTGCTATCTATAGCTACCCAGTGACAATAGGTTGGCTTTTTTTTTTTCTTGACTCTAAATTACTGAACACAGGTGGGGAATTTATTAGCATAAGTAAAAATTAGGAAGCAGCACTCCCAGGTGATGCTGACATGCTGAACGACATTGACCTTCTCTGAAGAATCTGCTTGTTTGAACCTGAACCAAGCAAAGCACTTAGGCCATGCCTAATTTTGCATCCCATCAGGCCTGCCCTTGTCCTACAGGTTAAATATGTGGATCTTTGCTTTCCTGGATCAGAGCTTAACTTCTGAAGGTCCTTCAAGATTTGGCTAGATAGAGCTTGTCAAATGGTATGGTGCAATTAATATACCAGGTTTCTGGTCTCTTTTCTATTAGTAACTGATTTATGATGTGTAGGCTGTGCTGGTCATCAACAATTTCTCACAAACTCTGCTTCAGCTGTAAACACATCATTAATTAATTAATGCAGTTTCTTCTGGGGTGCCTTTTTGTAGTTGATCAAGGCTGTATCTTCTTACAGATCCAGTGCCCACTTGCAGAGATCTAAATTAGGACCCAAAGTCTGAAGCCTGAAAGTGACTCTGCTTCAGCTCAGGGTTGTCAGTAGGCTAAGAGCAGCTGCTGGAGGGAAAACAGATTGTTGAACTGAGCTGGGGTCCCTTCAGTATCTGTGCAGTGGGATATAGCACCCTGCATCACCTGCGTGATGATGTGTCTGCCTCTGCTGTATCAAAGCTTCCTAGATGTAGAGGCAAAATCAAAAAGGATGAGCCAAAACAAGTCATTGTGTTGGGCTACAGTTGGAGGAGAGGCATTGGAGTGGTGACTGACACTGCCGTGGGGTCCCCCCATTGCAGTAACCACTATACCCCAGCAGCAGGGGGCTGGCCAGGGTGTGTGTGGGCAGGGGACAGGGACTGATCTCTCCATCTCTTCTGGCACAGACAGGTAGGTGATGGGATGACTGTGTCCTCTGAGTGAGGCTGCCCCATTGCTCCCTGCAGCCTGCCATCCTTGGCTTCTCCATACTCAGCCTGTTCCTAAAGTCACCCTTAGATTCTGCTCCCCTCTTAAGTAGGAATATAGCAAACGATTCTCTTTTATTTATATTCCCAGAGCACTTAGAAGTCCCAGTCAGAGAGTAGAAATCCATGGTGCCAGGTGCTGTACAAACACAGAACAAAGAGAGCTGCTGCCCTATTCAGTTGTTAAATAGTGAAGGATGCACAGGGGATGATGAAGAATTGGTGTTGCTGGTCAGCATAAAAATAGACATCATTTTCTTATGGGACAATGTAAACAAAAGACTGTTCCTTGATGATGTCTATCCAGATTCACATTTCAGTGTAGACTATATCATGTAAAATAAGGGCTGAGCTCACAGCGCAGTCTGTGGGCAGTAATACCATTTCTTCCTCTACCCAGCCACCTTTTTTCATGAAGCTTGTAGGCATTTCATGTTTTTGAGACCCTCCACTATTCGTCAGTTTTGAATGAAGTTGTTCAGCTAGTTCAGAAGTCACCCGGGACATCTGCTTAGGGAGTTGTTATATGTATAAGGCACATAGACATGTTTTATTTGGAAATCACTATTAAAGAGAGAGGCATGATCAATTTTCTTGGCCCGGCGCTGCACTGCGCCGAGGCGGCCGCCAGGTGGCGCTGCCGCCCCGCGCTTCGCGCCGCGCCGCTGCCCGCGGGTAAAAATCGTGCTTGAATAAGAGCCGGTACGATGTTACTCATAAGACGAGCTCTTCGGTGGTGTGTGGTTTCTGTGGCGGTGTAGCACCTCTGAGCAAAACGCAGGGCGTGGTGTGGCGTGGCGTGGCGTGCCGTTTTTTCCTCACCGGTCTCGCCAGCGTAGAAATTCCTGACCGGCAATTCCCTTTGCCTCACAGGTGCTCCCTCAGCTGTGCTAACAACTATTCGGGGATAAACTGCAATCCAGAACAGGGAACAGATCTAGTGCAAGAAAGACCTTCTCTTAATTTGATAGGGTTGTTTTCTTAACCAGAATCTTTTCAAAGGTCTGGATTTCAGTGTGGCCCCCACAAACTGCTTTTTCACAGCTGAAGGAGTGGCTGCAATGTGAGAATGAGTTGCTGAGAGTTAGAGGACCTTAGAGGTGCTCACTATAGTGAAATTAGGGTCTTGAGTTTCCAGTTTTAAAACCCAGGGTTGTCCCCCCCACCCCCCTGACAGTTGCAGGGGACAGCTTGAAGCTGTGAGCCATGAGAAGGTTTAAAAGATTCAGAAACCAGAATAGAAAAAGTCAGCACCCCACCAAGAACACACAAAACCCTATTTTTTAAATTTAAATCTTGTGATTTAAAGACAGTCATGTAACTCTGAGGGCTGTGATTTTTGAACAGGTAGGGATGGGTCTGCTGAGGTTTAGAGGTGTGGTGAAACTCTTCTCTCGAGGTTGAATCCAACAACAGGCAGAGTCTTACATTTGCCCACTATGTGATATTGCACAATCTTTCAGCACTGATGCAAACAAGGTTGCTCAGCCAGTTGGGCCCCAGGTTTGGTCTAGTTTGCCAGGCCCATGTTTCACGCCAACTCAGCCGGGCATCACCACTCCATTTTGTAGGTGGGGAAATGGAGAGAGCAGAAAGTCACAGTCAGTGCGGTTGCCCCCCCTGCGTCCCCCCCATGAGTGGCAGAGGCCAGGACTGAACCCACACCCCTTGCACGTGCAGCAGGGTCCTTAGACGGCTCTCCTTGAACATTCACAGTCACAGACGGCGTTATTTCCCCCCCTAGAGCCGCACAGTGCTCCCAGCTATGCTGGTGTGCAGCTAAGCAGGGATCTCTGAATTTGCATGGGCCCTCAGCACAACAGGCACTGGCCATTTGAATGACAACAGAGCAGGCTGCAGGCTAGGTGGAGAGATGTTTCCCTGTGTGCATGGGCTGCTGCTAGCAGCTGCAGTCCAGCAGCCATCTTCTCCTCCCCTATCAATATCCTTTCCCCTGAGCTGGAAGGACTAAGGGATAATTTAGTCTTTATGCTAGTTTGGACTTTGCCTGATTGCCATCTGAGCCTGATTACACAGGCCTGTGTGGTCCCTTCTGGGAAACAGTACAGACAGCACTGAGGGCTGCTGCTCCTCCTGCTAGTGCTGCCAGTGCCAAGCCCTCTTCTTTCATTCAAGATGGGTTACAAGATGGGCTGCTCGCTCTCTGCACTGGCCTCCCTGTGCACCTGCCATCCAATACTGAAGGACCAAGGTTTTCCTGAGGACCCTAAATCACATTCATGTGCAAGGCTTGAATACAAATACGTGGAGCCAGCTGCTGGGGAGTGGAGCTCTTGTGACTTCTGGTGACATGGGATTGGGCCCTGGAGCAAGGACTGATGTGGACCTGCTTTCAGCTGGCCCTCATAACCCACCTCAGTTTCCCCTCTCTGTTCCATGTCTTGGCACCTAAGCCCCAATGTGCTGCCAGCCCATGCCACAGCTACGCTCTGTGCCTTGTTTTTCCATGTAACCAGGAGCAAGGGCTATCTTTCAGGTACAAATCAGTTCAAGCTGCAAAGCCAAAGGCCTGTTCAAACTGAAGGTCTCAGCATTAGCTCTTTCACTGACAGCAGAGTGAGTGGCAGGTTGGTAGAGAGACGATGTAGTGGGAACTGGCTGTATCTAGCAGTTGCAGTGCAGCAGCCATCCTATCCTCTCCCATCAGAAGGGGATTGTCACTTAGGAGCATTTGGATCACACAGACACAAGATTCAGATCTACCTCCATATAGGCAGTTATCCAGAGTTCAGATGAAGGGAAGTTTTGGCTTTGGGCTTGTGTAATCATTCCAAAGCTAATTAACATATGGTGCTTTACTTGCTGTCTCCAGCCCCTTTGTATTAGTTGTGATCCAAGTTTAAATACTGTACATAAGATTAGAATGGTTGTGGTCCCATATTCACTTGGATGGGAATTGTGAAGGGAGATGGAGGGGAGTAATGCAAAACTAGAGCCAGGACTGGTTTAAAAGCATCCCTGCGCAGCTGAGATATTTCTGGAATGGCTTCTGTTGCCCAGAGGAGTTATCACAACTTCTGAAGCTCAGTGAAAACACTTGATCCTTGACTTGAACTGAGACCTCTGGCTATTGATCCCAGGAAAACTTAGGAGGGCTCTAGGAGCAAAAGCAGTCAAATTCTGCCTGCAGTAGGCTCTGGTCCCTGAATGTCTCCGTCTTTCTTTAAGAGCTGTCATACTGAGCACTCCCTCCAGTCTCTCAGCATGGTCTCCTCGGCCTGTGGGGAGGCCTCTGGGCTGTATGTGTGCGAGGTCAGAGTCAGCTCTTAAGATCAGCCTTGTCTTCCAAGCATGCTGTTTTCGGCAGTGTGCTCAGGCCCAAACTCTGAAGCTTTCCGGGGAGAAGTATCACAGCACTTTGGCACTGCTCATTGAGATCACAGAAATGCTGGTTGGTAGGGATCTCTGGAAATCGCGTTGCTCATCATCTGCTTGAAGCAGGTCTGTTACCAACACTAGATCACATTGCTGCAAGCTCAGATAGCACAGCACTGTCCATGTGTCTTCAGGCAGATCAGTGTTCTCCCTTCCTACTGAGAGTTACTGAGCGTTGGTGTGAAAGAGACTCTCTTGTACATGATGGAACAGAGCATTATATGCAATTATGTGACAATTTTATTGGGCCAAAGAGCTGTCTTTTCAGCATCCTGTTTCCAAGCCTGGCTAGTAGCAGCTGCACAGGGAAAAGGTATAGGTACCAGGAGCAGGGTCACTTTGTACTTACCAAGCTTACCTTTATAGCTTAGGAACATCTTGGAAATACCCACAATGAGGAGCTTGATCAATCTGCCTATGAAACAGCAGAACTGAATCAGGACAACTTACAGCCCAAGCAGTTTGCTCTCTTTGCAGCTGCACTGTGAACTGCTTTTGATTGCACACCAGTGTTTTTTTCCCCCACAGGTAACTTAAAAATGGAACATCTCCAAGCTATTGAAATGCTCTGTTTCAATATTTCATTTTTCAAGCAGCTTGTCATGCAGGATATTTTTTTTAAGGTGAAAGAAAATATTTTCATTGATCTGAAGCTCACTTCTTTGCAAAGGATTTTTGTTACATGTTAAATTTCAAATTCCAAGCTGCCTCTCTAGTATGGAATGAAGGCAAAGGTTGAAATGGTAAAATTTCCTCATGCAAAAGGACAGAGAAAAACTAAGGAACTCCAGTACTGTTAGACTTCAACTGAGCTTTGATCACTTTCTATCTGTTAGGTTTTGACTTTCTGTTTGTTTGTTTGTTTAATTTTCTTCTCTTGTATTTTTCTCTTGTAACTGGTAATCTTGTAATTTATAATCTTGCAATATTCTCTTGTAATTTTCTTTTCTTGTAACCAGGCAATGTCCTGGTTGAGAGTACTGTCATCTCTTGCTGGAAAGAGTGAAAGCTGCGGAACTGTATCATGTTTGCCCAGCCAAAACTTCAAGTGTTTTGCTTTGAAAAGCTTGGGGCCTGTATTCCTTGGTTGATTGACTAGGTTTTCAAGAGGACGGTCAACTTCCTGTGCTTTGCCCTGCAGATGTGCTAATGTGTGAAGTGTCAGGCTAGCAATACCTATGAAGTTCTTACAGGCTGCTGAAAATAGTGGTTGGTGGTTTGCTCTCTTCTTCTAATTGTTGCCTATCTAATGTGATGTGCAATTAAAGCCTGTGTTCATTGCCTTTAATGCATAGGCTGTCCTTAGGGGAAATGTTGCTAACCGCAAGTGTTAGTGAAGCACTCGGCTCTCCTTTATGTGAGGCTTGGGATACCCAGGATAATAGGAAACCCTCGTACCATGTGTCCTGTGCAGGGACCCATGAGTGGCTCTGCATGGAGCTGAAGGCACAGCTAGCCAGTTGGACCTGGCTCCTGTAGCTCTCCCATGTGCCTAGGCACTGCACTCGCAGCTGCTGGGGGCTTTTTACCTCTTAGCTTAGCTTGGACCCCCAGTTAGCCTCCAGTGTTCATGCGGTGCAATCCCAGTCCTGGGCTGGGAGTGCTGAGAGGTGTGCTACGGAGGTAGCCTGGGGGTTCTGCTGGACATAGTCTTGTATCAAGTGATGTGTCCCAGCTCTGGCTCCTTTCACCATGCTACCTGTGCTGCCTTCATTGACAGTAATCTGAGGAGGTCTGTGCGGGCCCTGCTTCCTGTGTGTTTGGGCCCATCAAGGTTTATTAGCTGTGCTCTTCACCACTGAATTGAATGAATCGACTGTGTTGCTTCTGGACACAAGCTGTGCTTTGGCTAATAAGACCATTTGGGCCTGAGGTAGTTTGTCATGGAGCTAATGCTGGGGCCTCTACATTGATGATATAGCTCCTGTGCAACCTGGATCAGCCACCTGCAGAGCAGCCTGTAAACCCTTAGCTGACTCCATGGAAGTCCATGGTTTGATAGCAGGGGGCCTACATTTGGGTTGTGTCCCTGCTGCTCTTATTTGTGCAAACTGGGCAACTGTGCATGGAAAAAGTAGACACAGGATACCTTGCCAGCTGCTCATCTGCTGATAATAACCTGAAGTGCATGTATGATTGCGATGATGTACAAAGAGGATGAGCAACTATAAAAATCTGTCTCTGCTTGCCCAGAGAGCACATGACAACTGGTGAGCAGAGCTACTAATGCTTCTCTGCCTTGCCCCCCTGTGATCTTCCTGCAGACAACCCTGCAGGGAGAACCATTTCATTTTCTGTTCTGCGTTCCCTACAATGAGAATACCTGGGGAAAAAAATAACAGCTCTCTTTTCTTGAGACTACGTGTCAAATGCCTGGGGCTGTGATGAAATATAGATCTACCTGATGCTGGACATAATAAACAGGTGTTTCCTTATACCCTTGAGGAAAGAGTTTCCAGCTCACAGCAGCATACTGGGTCTGGAGGAAAGCCGCTCTCTCGTTTCACTCACCTTTTTACCTGACAGCTAAATAAAGATATGATATTCGTTAGGGTATAGTGAGGTGCTTGGGGACATATGATCAAATACAAAGATCAGACAGGGGTTTTAATTAAGGAGCTTACCTGGGAAATTGGTTCCTGATTCTGCTCATTTTAGATGATTCTGTTTCAGAGCTGCCAAGTGCCAGTCATGTTTCTGATCTGGGGAGTCGCTGTGAGGCAGTTGTGAAAGTCTGGCGTGCTTTCCCTTCAGGTCTGAGCTCATTAGAGTTGGGAAGGCCAGGTGAGCACAGATGGAGCCAGAAACTGACCCTGAGAGGAAGAAGGAGGTGGCGAGACCTACACAAATGTACTTGGAGTTGGTGGAAAACTCTTCCTGCGCTGCAATGGAGGGTGCCACCTGGGAAGAGAAACAGGAGGAGCACTGTGCCTTGAACAACTTGCTGTGCTCAGGCAGAGACCCGCTCCGTGGTGGTTCCAAGCACTGTCTGAACCTGATGCACGCAGGCAGTATGGTGGCTTAATGAGTCGCCATGTGTCAGCCAAGCCACGACAGCCATCTGTGACACCCTCAAACCCATGATAGAGGGGTGGCATGCAGTGAAAGTACTCAGTAACCTACCTCGCCCCTCTTTCTTTGCAGGCCAAGCCAATTCAAGGGGCTTCGCATTTGCCATGAGCTTGGGACCCATTTGTTGGCGATCAGCTGCGAGGCCACAGAGCTTGGAGCTGGGAGTTTGGGGCCGCTTGACATCCTCTGGAGCGAGGAAGTCAGCCTTGCTGAAAAGGCAATGTTTCCCCATGTGCAGGCAGCAGCTCCCCCAAGGCACTCGCTGCCACAGTGGTCGCTGAGGCCAGCAACTGTGCATGAGTCAAAAAAGAATCAGATATATGTGCAAGTGGCACTCCGAGAGCTCTTTCAGTAAACATGAAAAAATACACAAGGGGCAGGATGGAGATAGAAGTAGTCCACTTTCAAGGGTTATGGCCAACCTGGCCACATTGTTCATGAAGAGACTTTCTCTAAGAGCAGGTTGTTTGCTAAAGACTACAGGATTTTGAGCACCTTTTCGGAAGAAGAGGCCTTGGACATTGGCAGGGGACTGGGCTAGATGAACCTCATCCCTGGTCTGGCATTTCATTCTGAAACCTCTTGAAGTAGCTCACATCAGACCAGAATGCAGCAAATCCTCCCAGTTCACGTTTTAGGCTGATTTGATGACAATCTTTCTTTTGAAAGCAATTGAAGGTTATTTTTTAAATGGTGCAGTTGAATAAAAAGGAAAGACTTGTGAGGACTTTTCTAAATTATTATTTTTTAATTAGTTGATGAGGAGTCATCCTTGGTAAATGCCTAGTAGCTGGCTAGATGCAAGTCTTCTGTCTGCCTTTGTGTGCAGTACATATGGTCTCGGTGGATGTGTATGGAGTGGAAGCAGTCCTGTTCTGTAGGTCCCCTGTGCTCAGGTTTGTGTTTGTGTACTGGGAGAATTAATGAGAACAGACTGCCTTTCTTTCCCTTCGTTCCCCAATCCCATCTGTTCAAACAAAAGGCTGAAAGGGAGAGAGAGCTGAGACCCTGCTGGTCAAGAGGGGATGGATAATAACACATATCCTTGGGCTACATTTCAGCACATGCAACCCTTTCAAGCTGTGCTAAAGCTTTTATTCAGGCAAGAGAAAGTACAACCAATATAGAATAATTTTTTTTTCTTTAAAAAAAAGAAGCTATATCAGGCCTGAAAGATGTTACATTCCGTTCTATCCCTATAACATTTTATAAAGTTGATTATCAAAAAGGAGTCTAAAACAGCACTGATTGTATTTGTGTGTGTACAGACAGAGCACAGTATTGAGGTAGAGCAAGTGACATATGCAGAGGGGCCAGGGATGGCTTAGAAAGTCAATTTTCGCTGTGTTTGCACATGGTAACAGTTCCAGATTCACGTAATTAACTATACATCAAAAGGGTGTGAAGGAAGATTTATTTCTCTCCACCCTGGGGATTTGATGGGTACTTTGCAATTCATGGTTAACCCCCCCATTCACATATTTATCATTATGGTCATGCCAAACAACTCATCTGAAGATCAAAACAGCTTTCTCTGGGACTGTTATGGCAAGAGCAGCAAGAGAGATGGCACCTCGAGTCCCCGAGTGGATATAGAGGTGCCGAGAGGGAGCCAGTGCTGGATGGCTGCACCGGCGCTCCAGTCTGTGCCAGCAGCTCCAGAGAAGTCATAATGGTTTACGGGAGAAAAATGGTCTCAAATGCCATTAGTTTAATGCTTCATAATGTCATTGTATCTGTTTTAAATGCAATCACAGAGCTCAGGGGACACCCAGGACTAAAATAAAAAGGAGGGAAAGGGTTTCCAGAAATGTAACAATGGAAAGGGAGACAGGGGATTCTTTGGAAAGTGAAGAAATGAGATTCACTAATTCTTTTTCATTGAGTAGGTAGTACACAGGTAATCGATGTAGGACAGCTAAAGGGATATTCACCTCAAAAAAAATGATAGCACCTTGATTGCAATAAACGCAGTAAAGTAGTAGAATCAGTCTTGGGGAGAAGAAAAGAGAGATTTGAAAAACACAAGATCTGATCCTGGCCAAAATTTTCAAAAATGGTTATTTCAAGCTAGACTTCTAATGCCATCTTAGTGGCTCTGCTTCATTTCTGGAAGTGTTGCACAACAGATCCCACCAAAGGTGCCCATCAGCCCTTAGAAGTCCAGCGGGTTTATCATTATGCATGCAGATGCCTAACTCATGGGTCCTGTTTCTGAAAATCTGTGCTGCAGTCAATTGAAACCCTCTCGCAGGCTCAAACAGAGACAGCCACAAAAACGAAATGATCAAAAATAGTGAACAAGATAGTTGAAACTGACCTCTCCATGTGAATAGATGTGCAAATAAAATTATAAAAAAAGCAACAAGTAAAAGTGGTGGTTGTGCCACTGTGAGCTTTAGAAATCTTTTTAACTATGTCACATTTCATTTCAATCACACAGGTGGAGCTGTTTTCTTGTCGATGAAATTCTCCCCTGGTTGGCATCTTGGACTCCAAGCAAAGCAGATGTATGCTCCTTTCAGATAAGAGTTGTTCAGTTCCAGTGATCATCATTTATTTCTCTCCAGGGTGGAACTTAAATTAAGTGTGGGGGACTAGGATCTGGCCAGCCTTGTGCATATTCCTTTCATTTTAATCCTAACAATAGGGAGCAACCCAGTTTTGTGCGTGGATGCCGGGGACTAATCTAGCAGGGCAGATATGTCTGAGCATACACCTCTTCTCCTCTCTACACCTGTTCTCAGACAGGACCCATCTAATACGTCAAGTGCACAGTATGCCTTCTCTCTTGTCTATCATTCAAAAGCAGACCGAGTGAGCCTGGGCTAACTCTGTGCACTACTGATATATCAGGTTGATGTGCCTCTGCTGGATTCATCCATCAAGCAACCGCAAGAGGTGATTTCTAGGAATTAATGTTCTGGTGGGTGTATGCAGAGGTTGAAAGGAGAAGTGATCGTGGCAGTAGCTGGTTTATGAAAAGGCAGAAAAATGAATGTGACAGAAGTAGGGGCCTTAGCAATGCAGATAGGTATAGATCAATAGGGGGTAGCTTTCAGCTCCTCTGTTTGCTTTCTACGATAGTTATTTGTAGAAAACAAGAAAGCACAGTTTTTGACAAAGCTTTCTACAAGGCTAGTTGCATTATAAGAATCTGTTCAGTCTCTTACAACCTAGCCAAATGTAGCCCTTGAAGCTGAGATTTGCTGGGGTGGATGTCTCTGGTGATTTGGATTGGGGGAGCTGAATTTAATCTGAAGCAGTTCAAAAACAGTTTCTCAGAACGGAGCTAGAGAAAAAGAAACAGATGTATCTGTAGTTTAAAATTGACTTGCAATGCCTTTCTTTGAGAAGATCTAATGCTTCTTTGAAGCAGCGACTAGAAATTTGGCTCAAAATGGCCTCTACTGTGAGGGATATGACTTCTGTCATCTCCTGAAAAAAACGCCCCAATCTGGCCAGATTGTGAGCCTCCAAAGAAAACCAGAATAAATCTCATTTGCATATGCCCAACAGAGTTTTGTCAACTTTTAACAGTCAAGTTGTCTGCCCAGCCTTGGCATACATGACCCACTGTGCATGACCCATTCCTACTGAGCAGATGAGTGTGCAGTCCTGAGCAGCACTTCCCACCCAGTTTGCTTAACTGTTTGGTGCCGCTTTGGTGCTGGACACCCCAAGAGAGAGCAAATAGCATTGATCATGAGAATAGAGGCTAGAGGCACACTTAGGAAAGTTTCTTTTCCATTTCAGCAATGGTAAAAGTGTAATCGGATGGACTTACAGTTTCAGAAGTCACTGAGCAAGGAGAAAAGTCAATGAAGCAGATATACTTGCTGTCATAGGTGAAATAGATCAAATTCTTCATTTAGTTCCTGATGTGAAAAAATAAACTAAAGGGAATACTTTTCACTGAAGACCAGTAGGGACATTTTTGGGGAGAGATGGTTGTGTGAGCCTCAAGTTTATTACCTGGACTAGATGTATCAGCAGGCTTCTGGCAGGTGCCCGTTGGTGTGTATGCAACGCCCGTTCTGGGAAACATCATTTCCTTTGACTGCCATTCAGGCTGTGTTTCGTATCATAGGAACTTCCCAGGAAAATGCAACCAAGACTGGTGGTATAAAGATACTTAGGTCCGTAGAGATGACTTCTGATGTGGGGAAAAATAAGAGAATAGCATGACTGGTGGCTCAAAGCAACCGTGGAAAAAGCTGGAGTTCCCAGCTGAAGGCTGAACAAGCAAAACTGTGTGTTTCTTCTGACAGAAATGATGTGCCTGAAAAAGAAGTTAACATAGCTAGGTAGACAAGAAAAGTATGTTCAAAGGGATACATCAAAGATATTCAGAAACTGAAAAATCAAAAGAAACAGCGAAAGGTCTTTCATGCTGATATCAGAAGACAAGTGGCATCACAGAAGCTGATGAAGCTTGTCAAATATATGGAAATAAGTAATAGAAATATTAAGATTACTGTAGTAAAATATGAACAGAAATACTGGTCTGTGTGAAAGCACAAGGAGGAGCCAGGGACATGACTGACAGCAATCAAACTGATAAACGCTGAGGAATAAGTTGTTTCCCTCAGGCCTGCACTTCAACATGGCCACAGTGCAGACAGCTCCTCAGCAGATGATTTGTGCTCTGCCAGCAGAAGGATGGCAGCAAGATTACTGCACTTCGTATTTGCCATTCCTCTTCCTGTTATCCCAGCAGAAAGAGGAGGCATTGGGCACCAACCTTGCCTAAGGTTTGGGAAGGCTGAAGCCAAAGAGATGCTGAAGCAAAAAATCATCCCATCAAAACTCTTGACTCATAAAAGGCTTAAAAGACCTGTTCAAAAAACAGTTATTGTCAGCAATCAAGAGGAACCCAAGAGGTGTAGGGAGGCCCTGACAGCTGGTATCCCTTCTCCTCCATGTTGCATACAAGTGATCCTGGCAAGACTACTTGGACACACGCTTCTTGGTGATTGCATGTGGGTGTAAGAGTGTGAACGGGTAGAGTCAACTCACTTAGAGAGGTAAATAAAATAAAACCATTTTCTCCCTCCATAGGGAAGGAGATTTGCTTCATTAATTTCCTACACATATACCAATGTGCAGCCACATCAAAAGAAAGAGCCTGTACTGGTAACAGAGGGAAATTTTGACTTCTGCAGTAAAGGTGTTATTGATTTCTTTATGTTGGCCAGAAAAAAACCTGTTGTACTTAGGAGAGATAATTATTCCTGTTTTCCTGAAATGGCCTTACTAAAAAGCACTATAATTCAGTATGTAATTAATTATCTGTATGTAAGCAATTTTTGCTAGATATGATATACCTGACAACAAAATGTCTGTACTCCCTAATCTAATGGATTGGATAGTAGGGTGCTTACTAAAGAAGAACACAGAGCTAGATTTGGATGGATGTTCAGCACCGTTAAAGTACAGAGTGGTACCACAGAAGTATGGGTTGAAACATGGTAACATCTTGGTCAATAGGAAACTAAAAAACAAGAGTGCCTGCCCTGACAGAAATGCTGCGAATCAGAGTCCCTGGGGACTCTAAGATGCAAAAAGAGCCAAGATAAAACAAATACTAGGTGATTCAGGTACCCAAGAGCTGCTATGCGTATTTAGGATAAGGAGCAAAGTTGCAAATAGTGGGATTAGCGCTACCAATATGTAAGACTGTTGACAAATATATTTGTCAGATTGATGTCTACAGTGAAGAAATAAGCAGCACCTTCTCACAATACCAGTAAAAACAAAGTGAGCTGGAGTGAGGCAGCCATCTTTCTTGGAAAGGCCTCAGACAAGGAGAGCAGAACTGTGATGAGATGGTGGCTGTAACATGACCACAACAAGCAGACTTACCACTGCTTAGCAGCCATCCTGTTACTTTCTCAAATGAGACCTTGCAACACTGTGGATTGGCAATATTGGACCAGCCAGTCCAGAGCCTAACTGAATATTTCTACTTTTTGTAGGTATTGGTTCAAAGTTCTGTGCTGCAGGGATTTTGATAGCTTCTGTTGTTATGCAATGAACCATATCTGTAATCGGCTTTTACAACAACCAGGCAAGAACTGCTGCTCTGTAGTGCATATGGAGACTCAGGCCATACTGTATGAGCAGTTACAACTCCAGGTGTAGATGATAGTGACCTCTATCAGGATTCTTGCCTCTGAGTACTTGCTGGATGGCCTAAACTCTTCCTCTCACTCAGTAATTACTGAGAGTGTCTGCTCTCATAACACAATTACCAGCAACAAAGGGGGACTAAGACCCCACTGGATCACAGCAGCCTGGGATGTTGGACAGCTTGAAGGCTGGATCCTAGTTCGGTGGATGGATCTGACTAACGCCTTGACAAACTGACTGCCTACAAGAGGGGGAACCACAATCCTGCTCAGCTCCCTTTTCTCTTCTTCAGATGTTATTACTGGAAATAGTAATCAAGACCTCCTTGTGACTATTGTCTGTAGATGGGACTGGTCAGCTTCAGAGACAAGGTGGAACTGGGCAGGCTGCAAATTCTCCCACTGAGTAGGTCAGGTCCTTATACTGCTGATACAGACTTTGCAATCTAAACGTGTAAAGGGTAGAAAAGGGAAGCATATGTTGTCTCCCAGGAGGATGTGAGACACGGAGAAATACCAGACTGGCTGTGAGATTCAGAGAAATGGGTTTGCTGGTGTCAGTCAAGCCAGAAGCTGCAACTCTTAGCAAAGCTCAAGAAGCCATCATGCACAGGAAGAAGGAGCCAATCTGATATAGACACTTTTCTGACTGTAATGGTGGTATAACTTTCACTTGACAGAAATTCCCCTGCTGAACAAGCTATAGTTTTGAATGCAATTATCTTTTACAAGGTTCTTCCAATCCACCTAATCATCCTTATCTTAATGTGCTTTTCCTTTCTATATTGTCACGTAAAATCCATTTCCTTTCAATTTGCTTCAGATCTATCTGCATCCAGATTACTGCAACTTGGATGCACGGTAATTAAATGCGGTTTGTCTGAGTAGAAAGGCAATGAATGCTATTACAGCTTGTTTATGCTAGCAAGGAATGCAGGTTTCTCTATGGTATCCTGCCAGCATGTCTTAACCCTACCCTAGAGAGACTGTTTTAGGCTACATGCAAGATTCACTGTGCATTTAGTCCTAGGGCTGTCTTTTGAGATTCCTAATTAATGCTTCTTGCAATTCAGGATTCTGAGACTTCAAAATACCCATCCCACTGGGTTCCGACTCAATAGCTCATATTGTGCTGGCTCTCACCTAAACTTCTATTTCTGATAGAAATATTTAAGAAACTACTAACTTGATCTGGTTAAAAACATTACAAGAGGTTTTTATGCTTTGGCTAAATTTCAATCTGGTGCTAGAATCCCTGTGTGGCTGATGGGACTTGACCCTGGCCCTGGCCTCTCGTAACACTATCTGATCTGAGAGCTTGTAAATCTGTATTCTGAATTCTATTTCATGTAGTACTTTCACCTTTTGGATGCTACTGAGAAGCAAGAGTCCTGGATGTCTTGAAATGATACAGAGGAGGTATTGTGAGTGTTTGTAGGTCAAGCATGCACTACAAACCCACCATTGAGGGTCTCTTAAAGAGTGATTCAAGACAAGGTCAAGTGAGGAAAATTCACCTGTACCGAGCAAAATTCAAATCTCAGGTACTATTTCAAGGTGAATGGAGTAGGAAAGTCTTGCACTGATACATTTTGTACATTGTCTGAAGCTACTTCATGGGTCAAGAAATCTGGTGGTTCCTTCTCAAGAAATGCTTTGGTATTGATCTACCTCGTATGGGGAGCCCTAGGCTGGGAGCCCTGGAGGGGGTGAAGGCAGGGGGTGCTATTCTACAGGTTTTGTACTATACTTTCTTTGAAAGCCATGCTTTCTCTGATATAAGGCTGAATTAGAGAGTGTACACTTTGAGGTAGTCATATGACTATGAACGGAATAGTGATTTTTGCCTTTAAAGATTATTTCTGAACCTCTGGGTCTTCTTTATGTTCTGTCTCCCCATCAAGAAATCAGAGAGGATTGTCCCCAAACCATTTTTGGAAATACCACACCTAGCTGAGTAGCAAGACCTGGCTCACGCTAGAGATGGCCTCTGGCCACAAAGTTTAGCCCTGTCTGTTTATACTGAGGTTAACTGAAAATAGCTACATTTGGTGTCACCACAAGAGCTCTTCTCTCCGAGACACCTTTGGATACCTAAGGAGCCCCAATGGGATGGACTTAGAAGACAGACCTGCAGTGCCCTCCACAGAATACCAATAGTTCACGCAGTCTCCTGTTCTTCACTCACTATTCTTTCACTCACTATTTTTACCTCCCCTTTCTTTTCCCCTTCCTTGCTTCTTTCTCCTTTCTTCTTGAATCTAAAGCACAACAAATTTTGGTAGGTTTTGATGACTGGGATGGCTGAGTTTAAACTCTCAAGTCTCTCATCAGTCCTTTTCCCTTTTGGACACTTGCAGTTGTCATCTAGGGCTAATCACTACATTAATTTTTTAAGGTCACCAGAGTTGAGGTTTCCTTGGGGCAATTCAAGCAAGGCGAGAAGTCATGACCCTGACTAATAGGACCCACCTAGGCAGAGTATAGTCCTATCCAAGGACTGAAAAAAATGTCAGGACAACATGGTTAGGACCAAGTTCAAGACAGGACCCCAGTCTGTATTTGGCCTGTAGGTACTACTGTACCATGATCATCATTTTCATCCTTTTAGTTACTCTGGTGACAATCCTAAGTAACTGTTGATATCAGTGGAACTACTGTAGATTTATCTTTATGTGTCTGACATCAGATTCCAGCCTTTTGGCTTTTGGGAAAAACAAATTTGTTTTTCTTACTGCCCCAAGGAACAAGCCCTCCTCCCTCCTGATCCAGAAGATCACATTTGTCTTATCACATTGACCTACTGGGAACTCACCATGCAGAGAGCTTTTGTGTCCAGAGTCAAAGAGAGTGAAGTCTAAAAGAAATAGTTGCCTGTCAAAGATCCATTTCCTTCAGATCATAAAGATGTATATAGGAGCAGTTGCACTGAGCCAGATTGAAAAGTACATCTAGCCCAGCATGCCGGTTCAAACTGGGGCCAAAACCAGATGCCTAGGGAAGATCACAATAGGGAAGGGATATATGATAAGAAGTCTGCCAGCCTCCAACCATATATGGCTTGAGGACAGCCTGAGCTGAAAGCAGTTTCTATATATTTAAAAATCCTAGATGGGTTTCTTTTCTGTGAATATCTGTCCTTGAACTTCTGTAATGTTTCCACTTCTACAACATCTTGAGGAAGGAATTCTGCAGCTTGACTATACATGGTGTGAAAAGCCACCTCCTTTTGTCTGTTTTGAACCTGACACCCACTAGTCTTATTTGATACCTCCCAGCATCAAATTGTATTAGAAGAGACAGTCAGCAACCAAACCCTTTCCACCATCCTCTTGTTAACTGGGATACAAAAGCATTCTGTAAAATCACACCTGACTCAGTCCTTTTCACTTAGCCGTTTCTTGTACAGAGGCTGCTTGGTACTTTGGATTATCCTTGTTGCCATTCTTAGACACTTTTTCAGTTTTACTGCATTCTTACTGAAAGACTGGAGGATCAGAGCTGCATACAGTATTCAAGATATGGACTTACTTTGGTTTTATGCAATGGTATAATGATGCTCTGCTTGTTCTCTACCTGTTCTGTTCTCTCTGCAATGTTAATAATATCTAACATTTCATTTCCTTTTCTGATGCTACCAAGAACCAAGCTGAAGTTGTCATGACACAGTCTATCCTAACTACAAGATTTCTTCTATGGTTGGCTCACAACCTGTCATTCTGTGTATGAAGTTAGAAATGTTCTTTTCTATGTTGCATCACTTTATCACTTCATTTAGGTTGAATTTCCTGTGCTATTTTATCGGTTTCACATAGTCCTTATGCAATTCTTCATAGTCGGTCCTTGTCTTTATTATCCAGAATAACAAAGATCCAATAGGTTTGTGGATCTGTTCTACAGAGGACATTTCTGGGAAAGTCTTGAAGCCTGTCTTAAATGCTAAATCTTGGATTTGCTTAACTGGGCAGAAAACCCACTGACGTTGGGAATATTGAATCGGGAAACCTGAGATTTGGGAAAGAATTATCTTTGAATGTCATGTCTGCACACAGTCAGACTCTGCTTTCTTTCCCACTCTGTTTTTTATTTTCCTTTTCTTTCTTTTTTCTGTGTTTATCCTGTCTGTGAAGCCACGATGAGTTCTGGCCCTGGGGGCTGCAACTTCCATGCACATAAAACTTTTCGGGAAGGAGAAAGACACAGGATTTCTCTGAATGACAGATGCTGTACGACAACACCCTTGTCTTTCGGTCCTTGAAAAAATGTTCTTGAGCCAGTCCATCCCTCTGGCCACCATTAATGCGGTGGTGATCTCACCTCAGTAGTCTTGAATGTCTAATTAATGACTCCTTCCAGTTCCATCCCTACCTGGCATCTGCCTTTTCCTGGTTTGAACTCCCCTCTAGCCCCTGAGAGATCTGCTACCTCTGGCTCAACTGAGCATCTTCTCCCCTTTCTCCTGTAATAGCAACTCTACTCAGCCACTCCAGTCCTCTCCTTTCCTCCTAATTTCTGCTTCAGTTCTTTCTCAGTTTTGCTGCCTGCCTTTTCATGTACTTTTTTCTCATTGATCCATCTGCCTAT
The DNA here is from genome assembly GCF_003343035.1 of Apteryx rowi. NCBI lineage: Eukaryota > Metazoa > Chordata > Aves > Apterygiformes > Apterygidae > Apteryx > Apteryx rowi. The sequence goes on from NW_020451299.1 coordinate 44,203, forward strand.
GTCCCATGATTTAAGCATGTCCAATCTGGTTTCTGATGTTTCTTTTTTCTTTTAATTCCCTGGCTTCTAATGTCACATTCTTTCATCCCTTCTTCCTGGCCTCCTCTGAATTCTCCCCAAAGTTGCATTCTCTTCTTTGGTATCTTCTATGTTTCAGCAAGGAACTCCAGGACAACTGTCACCTGTTGCTTTTGGAGTGATCCTGTGTCCTGCCACACTGAGAGCTATTACTGCACACACCAATGAGTGTGTGTGTGCATGCGAGTGAAAGAGAGCTTGAGACCACATTACAGTGAAAAGGAAGAGGAACAGTGACTGGGAGGAAGAAGCACTGAAAACTTTTTTTTTTTTTTTTTTTTGCATTAAATTGTTTAGAACTCCTGAAGCAGCAGGCTGGGTGTAAGAAGAATGTAATTTCTTTAACATGACCTGGTCTTTCAGATGGAACAGGTAAAAGTCTTCACAGATGAGAGAGAAAGTGAGAGGTGAGCTCTGTCACCCTCCTCCTGAGCTGAAGCAGGGAGCAGTCCATGAGCTGTCCCAGCAGGAGTAGGATCCCACTGCATCGAAGGGTGCAAACAGGGAGCAGTGGAAGAGCAGAGCCTCTTTTCAGTTGTGTTGCTCTCACAGACCCCAAAGCGTAGCATGGCCGAGGGGAGACTACAAGGAGCAGCCATAGCAGGCAGTCTGGTGAGGGAGAGCATGCAGGAAGGGATGGGAGAAGCGGAAAAGTGAGGAGATGCCTGCGGAGCTGGGCTGAGAGGAGCTCATGGAAGCAGTGGTGGGCAGGAGAGCCTGCACTGCGGGGACGGGGGTAAGCTTGAAAGTGCAGGGCAGGGAACTGAGTAAAAAGCCATGCTAACTGGCCCAACTTTGCGTCTGCATCTGTGTGTTGCAAAGTGGAGTGGGTCGGAGCTCTGTTTCATTTTCAGCCCGAGTTATTCCAGCCCAGTGACTCAATTTATTTCTGTTTCTGCTCCTGACATTTCTTTCAGGTGGCTGCTGCCTGGTTTTGGGTGGGGCTGTGGGCTGGGGTGACTCATGTTTTCAAGCTCTTATCAGCATCAGTATGATGTTCTGCTTTTCTTTTCTGTCATATGGCATCCTGATTCCCTCCCCTTCTTCCCCTCCCTCCACCGTCTCCCAGAGGAGGCGACAGACGGTCCTGTAATTTGGTTCCATTCGCTCGACTGGAGCAACACCTGCCCCCCTCTCTGGGGACAGGAGGGTCTCATCCCAAATCATGCAAGGAGCCAAAGACAAATCTGAAGCCCACATGCAAATAGAGCCCCAAATAAAACAACACAGCCATTCTGGGCAGGGAAGGCAAAATCCATCGCCAGGGGAAGATGCAGGAAAAAAAAAAATCGCCTCTGAAGTAATAAATAAGAAGACCCAGGAGATTGCCTTTTCCTTTTGGGTTGGTTGCTATTGTGGTTATCGACTTGTCCCACCCTGGAGAATCAACTGAGAGTACTGAAAAATAATGACTGATATTAGAACGCATTTATTCCCTCTAAAAGGACTAGGTTAATTGGGTTACAGGATGGCTAGACATATAGATACATGAATAGATAGATAGATAGAATGTCTCTGGTATTTCTTCATGGTTATATAGTGGAAAAGATCCATTTCTTTGTTGAATTTCGTATACAACATCCTCTTCACCTCCCCACCTCCCCGCTCTCTCTCTCTCTCTCTCACACACACACACATACACTCTCTTTGCAAGAAATATAGCAAAGATATCAAATCACATCCAAGATGCTCAGAATTCTTCTGCTCTAAGTATCAGTTGCAATATCCTTTTGAATTGCTTACACACTTTTTAACACACGCAATAAGGCAATGCTTTGTGGTCAGTGAGTAGTGTGTTCCTGAATACACTTACCATGTGCCTTGCTGGTAAGTTAGAATCATGGTCTGTGCCTAGAAAAGCTTCCTTTTGTATACAGATATCTAATAGCAACAGAGATGCAAGCCTATATGTTTTGGAATATTTTGTGCTCTAGATCCTTTAATCTTTTAAGAAAGAAACAGTCCCTTCTTGGCCATACAGTCCCATAGAAATCAGTACATTTATTTGTAGAAGTTATTTTTAGCTTGCTGTTTGTCCTCAGACACTGTGTCAGGGTCGGGACCTGTTTCTAGGGTTCAGCTGAAGCATTAGATGCCCTGCTTCCTAATGTTATTGGTGTGAATGGGTATTGTGCCCCATGTCAGTATGTGTCTGTATATGTCTATAACTGTGTCTTGATACGTCTTATCAGTTTATGTTAAAGGTGTGCTAGATATCTGTAGTACTGCGATATGATAGATCTATACATTGGAAGTACATCCTTTTTGTGAATGGTAGACATATCCATGCCACCTTTTATATCCTGGATTGAGACAGGCTTAAATCACCTCCTTCTGCCTCAGAAGAAGGTCTGGAGGTAGTGCTCTGCCTTCTCTGTCTTCAAGTTTGCTTTCTTTTATGGTTTGTAGGGCGAGGTCCTCTTTAAATACAAAAGAATAGAATCTGAATGTTAGGTTTAAACACTAAAAAAGCAGGAAATATTAATGCTATGTTTCCTCCCTGTCAATTGTTGGGTTGGCCAAGAATGATTGATGATGAGAATCTTCACTGAGCAATTCCACCTTATTCCCCCTATAATGCTGTGCAAGATCATTCATTCTTGTATTGAGGAGGGCATGTAGACATAAGCAAAGTAACTTTGATTGGATAATTAGACTTTATCGCTATCTAATGCAGACTCACAAGGAGATGGAGTTAAAGTTGTTTACTCATTCTTCGTAAATCCAGACTTCTGAGTGCTTAGCCATGCAGCCTTTATATTGCATTAGCCTTGTAGCTTGTACATACTACTTAGATCTTTCTCTAGGAAAAAAAAAGGGGGGGGAGTGGGATGGGGGAGCAAAACCTACATTTTGTTTTCAGCAGTCATCAACCGCTAGATGAGAATGAGTTTCCTACTTGATGCCAGCACCAAAAAAAGAAGTGGCTGAGCTAAAGTCATGGTGGTGAAAGGATATACACAAGGTGATGATAGGATGTAAGTGAGAATGGGTTTGTGGGGAGAAGCAATTTCTTTTATTAGACAAACGGTTACATTCAGAAGAAAAGGACACATCTTCAGGGCAAGTGCACTGACCTTTTGCAGGTTAAACTTGAGACTTAATCCTGTCACTACCATCAGAAGCAAAACCCTTCCCAACTTCCCTCTAAGTGCAAGCAGGCTCTCTTATCCCAGGGGATGGCAGGAATGGGATGACCCCAAGAATATGTTTACCTCCAAATCTGAGCTGTTCCCAGACATCTCAGCTCTATGCTTTCCCATGCTCACAAAACATGAGGGCTCACTAGCTCTGCCACGGCTCTGCACAAATCCCTTGGGCCCAGGAGCCCATTGCTGGAGCTCTGTGCTCGAGCTCACAGGCCCTTACCACACAGAGGGCACTGGACACCCAGTGTAGACATTTGCAGGCAAGTGTGTTGCTGTGGAGACAGCTCTGAGCTAGGAGAGACTCATCAGTTGGGCGCAGGGTCCTGGGCATGGGGTTGCCGTGCCTCGAGACCCAAGGCACCTCTGGACTAATACCCACTGCCAGATCCACAGCAACCTTCCCTGCTTGGGACTAGCTTCAGCATCTCTCAAACTGTGGCCTGCCATATTCGCAGCAGCCCCAGAGAGGGGAGTGTGGACTGGAGGGACATTGGGATAGTGTCTCCTCGCCCCACAGCCAGTTTGCTTGGATGAAGTCCCAGTGACTGCAGTCACCCTACTTTACAGTAGAGCAATGCAGAGTAGGATCTTCCCTGAAGTATGTATTCCCACATTTGAGAAGGAAATGTAGGTTAATTTTTTCATAAACTAAGTCCTCCCCAGTGCTGGTAACACAAAGGCTTGTTGGATGCTAGGATTTATAATATTGCTCAATTAGCATCGAATCTGACTGAGTGTCTAAATTTTGACAAAACCTAAGAATCAAACCAGTTCTGAAGAAAACGAGCTCCAAATTTTGTGGTGTTACCTCAGCACTGAAAGTTGCAAGATTTGAAAACTGTGCATCGAAGTGCCAAATCTGCATGTACTCCCTTGGGGCACAGAAAGTGTGCATTGGTAGAAAGTAGAATTAACAGCCTCTCTGACAGGTTTTCTGCGTGGAGCTTTTCAGCTGGTCAAGACCACAGTTAATTAAACCACTGTGCAAAGTGTCAGCCATAAAAACGGGAGGTGGGGTGGGAGGGTTTTGTCTCTAAAGCAAGTAACAATGGATGTGCTTTCTGCTGAATATAGCCTGCCCAAGTCAATGGCGATATTCAAGTTATGGGTAAAATTAACTTCTTACAGTAAATAAGAAAAGGATTTGATAAATGAGATGGCACAAGGATCTTGTTTTGCTCAGGTAACAACCTTTTTGTTATTGAGTTTGTATCTATGCCACGTTTCAAATGACAGGCTTTGGCAGTGAAGCCTGATATAAAGGAGTATGTTTGAGATTTTCATACATAGGAAAAGGGTGCAAGATTTTTACTTGGTTTCACCAGAATTGGACCTGACCTGAGAGAGATCAGAACTAAACTTAAACAAAAGAAAGGAAATGCAATGTATTCAGGCAGGATGAAATGTGCATATTTTCATTGTAAAGTTGGATTTATCAGAGAGCAATTTGTCAAAACAGGTGCTTCTGAGCATCAGATTTGATTTTACAGCCTGAACTTTGAAATGTGCAACTGAATGCCAGTTGTAGCAGGGAGAAAGTGAAAGCAGTGGTCCTGGGTCTCTCATGCATTTGGGCAGCACATGTAGCTGAGACCAGCTGGAGTAGTGGAGCTGTACTGGAGGGACTGCAGTCTTGCTCTAGGAAGAAACATGTAACCTGTTGAAGCTTTTCTACACATGACTTCAGAAGGCTTTAGAATTCTTATTCATAATCCAGACTATGCATTCTGCCTAATCTCCATCTTATAGAAAGACCAACAGGGAAAAATAATTAGGAAAAACAACTTTTATTTGATACTTTTATTTATATGCAAAACAGCTCACCATTCATGAGAGATATGAAAAACGCATCAGATAGAAACCAGATTTATCTATTTTCACTACAAAATATTGCATTATATAAAGCAACAGAGACACACAAAAAAACCCTGAAAAAGACTAAAATCTTTGGATAGCAGATGTGGGTTTTTTTCTTTTTCTCTTTCATCCCTAAAATGCGCTTCTTGTTTTAAGAGATTCACAGCAAGAACATGAAACATTTTCAGGTTATAGAATTTTTTGGTTGTCACAAAGGAAAGCAGTCCTGGATTTACTTCTTTTTCTTTTTTCTTTTTTAGGAAAAATGTGATTTCCTAAAAATATACCACACACATACACACCCACGCTCACCCCCACACACATACATATATACACACACACACATATACACCCACAAAGAAAGTACTTCCCTTATAAACGGCTTGCAAAGTACTTTTCAGACATAACTATAGATCAGAATAACAACAAGTTTTAAAAAACCTCTCCTAGTTAAGTGCTAGTGGTTGTCGATCCCCCCCCCCCACACACACACAAAAAGGAAAAAGTTCAAGAACAAATGCCTTGATATATATATAAAATATTCTCATAAACAGAAAGGAAGGGAAGGTTTGTCATACACAAGTGCAATATAATCGGAGCAAAAAAAAAAAAAAAGGAAAGGAAAGGAAAGGAAAGGAAAGGAAAGGAAAGGAAAGGAAAGGAAAGGAAAGGAAAGGAAAAGAAAAAGAAACACCGTATTGATCCCGACAAACACTTATAAAGTTAAACATAAAAATCCGCAGGAAAAAGTGTAAACACCCGACTACAGAAACCAATTGGCACAAAGTATCCAAAGTAAAATTGGCACCACTCTGAAAAATAAATAAGTTTTGAAAAAAATAAATCGTCTACTCCTTCTACCATAAATAAAAAATAGTTATTTGTAACTGCACCCATGGGTCACACGTTTAAGGTCACAAGTAGATGTTTTTGGATATATATAAAGGAGCACTTGACAGCCTGAAGAAACAATCCGATTTTACATTTCTCCGCTAAAAAAAATGGGCTCTCTACGCTTGTGCGGCCACAATGCAATCGCGTCAGAAAATGACTTGTGAAAGACACAACACCGCCAAACAGCGCGGCCTTCCGCCGGGCTCCGCGGCCGCGGCG
>NW_020451299.1:50872-52458 GCF_003343035.1 Apteryx rowi
CGGGCTCCGGGTCGGAGACGCAGCAGCTCAGCGCCTGGGCGTCCGCGCCGCCCAGGGACTCCGGGTCCGAGGGCGCCGAGGAGGGGTGGTCGGAGTCGGCAGCTTGATCCGGGCTAAGCATCATCTTGGAGGGGGCGGAGGAGCCTTCTCGGGACAGAAGCACAGACAGCGGGTCAGCGCCGGGCGGCCACCCGTGTGCGTGTGCGTGTGCGTGGGTGTCGGTGTGAGTCCTGTCCCGGCCCTCCCCGCCGCCGCAGCTCCGCTGCCCCGCTGCCCCGGTGGGAGGCAGCCTCAGCGGCCCGGCCCGGGCTACGGCAGCAGCAAGGCAGACCGCTGTGTCTTCAGAGGCAGCGGTTACTAATGAGAGCAGCAGCGAGAATAAATTATGCCCCATAATTTACCATCCCATTTCTAGCGCTCGTCGGCAGCTTCAACGGAATATACACCCTCCCATTATTTCCCGTGCTTGTCCATTTGTAGAAACAGGCCCGGAGAGCAATAAAAGAAAATATTTTTTTTTAAACAAGCTAATATTCAGTGGCTTAATATTACGTGGATTTTTTTTTAATTTTAATATCGTGTTCCCTTCCCCGCCTCCACCCCCCACCCCCCCTGCCAATCTCTGCTTAACCATTTCTCTTTCAGTAACACTCTATGGGATCTGGGCTACAGATATGATGCTTTCAAACAGAGAGAAATACAGCTCAGGGCTCCCCAAACATAACAAGGCCAGTGGGGAAATTAATTTCCCCAATCAAAACTACGGGATCGGATGTATTTGCTGAATCCTCCTTCTGATCTTGTCTCTGTGCTCCTTCTTCTTTTCTCCTGATAATTTTTTTCGGATAGCGATTTGCTAGCGATCAGATGGGGATGTTTGGAGATACTGAGGCTTTTAAGCGCGGGATTAAAAAAAGAAACAGAAACCCAAAGCAGCACCCGAACTTTCCCATTTCTTTAAATTTTCCCTCCTCTCCCCTTCCTGCACGAAAGGGGGGTGGGGGTTAAATAAATAAATAAATGCGGACGTGCCTTTCAAAGGAAAATTGAATCGTATCTTCTTGCGGCCTCACAGAGCACCATCTGTCATGTAGACAGCAATACAAATCCAAGAGCATACGTGGACATGCCGGCATGTAATAAAACAATACATCAGGCAACTAGTGAATAACCTTGGACGCAAATGTGTGTGTGTGTACGGCTGGGGTGTCGAACGAGGTGGAGAGAGAGCCTGAGGGAGGGGAGATCACGTCCTCCCGTGCCCAAAATGCAGATTGCCAAGTATTTCCATGTAAAGTTTCCATGCAAAGCCCCTCTCGGTTCACAGACCCAGTTGGCAAAATGAAAGAAATTAAAAAAGCAAAAGCAAAAAAAAAAGACATTAAATGAAGAGTGGGCAGGAGGAATACTTCCCAGGCAGGGGCTGGATTCATCATCACACCTCGAGCGAAACCATCACACATGGAGCAAGAAAGGAGGTGCGAGTGCCGGGGGGCCGGGACTTTCCCGGGGGGCCGGGGCTGGCGGCGGCCCCGGCCCCGGCCCCGGCCCCGGCCCCGGCCCCCTGCTGGGCGGCGCGCAGGTGC